>NW_028120048.1:0-227242 GCF_965119305.1 Pelophylax lessonae | reverse complement strand
TGTGTGTGTGTGCGTGTGTGTGTTTGTATGTGTGGGAGGTCACAGCTCGTTGGGCTTTCCACTTCCATAGGTATCAGAACATAATAGACAACACAGTTCTGCACCCCAACTTGTAGGAAACATTACTCTGTTGCCTCTACATGAGGGAATTGTGAATGGTTAGAAGGCAGCAGGACAGTGTGTGTGTCTATGTTCAAAACAGATCAATCATGACAATTACTTATCTAGACTAATACAGCTTTCTTGCAGACAATTTGCCTTATATTCTAAATCAGGGGTCCTCAAACTACGGCCCACGGACCGCATGCGGCCCGCCAGGGTCCTGAACCCGACCCGCCGGCCAGGATGTATCATTCATGTTTTTTTTTTTTTTTTTCATGAATCACCCAATTAGAGCCACAGCCACAGCCAAGTTATATAGTAGTCTTTATTAGGATGATTTTTGAACCAATGAGAATGAATGTAGTAACTCCCACAGACCATCTTTCTGCAGACATATATATCTTGTGCTCTGTAAGATTTGTAAATCTATCCTAGTTTCAGCACACAGTATATATAGGGAAGCAGGGCAGTGCTGGGTTCTGTGGTTCCTGTACTGTATTAAAAGCTCCTCATTTTGCTGTCTATGGTCATAACAGATCAATGATAACAATTACTTGACCAGACTAATGTAGCTGTGTTTCAGACACTTAGGCCTGTAAAAGGGCAAACTGTAACAGGCTGGAGGCTGTAGCCTAGAGGTTAGGGAAACAGGCATATCACCATTCATGCTGAAGTTTGTGGGTTCTAGCCCAAGTGATTGTACCTTTTAACATTATATATATATAAGCTTTAAATATATTGATATTAACTTTAACATGTTTTAAAATATAAGTTAAAAAGAGCCATGTGTGTGTGCGCATGTGTGTGTGTGTGTGTGTGTGTGTGCGCTTGTGTGTTTGTGTGTGTGGGAGGTCACAGCTCGTTGGGCTTTCCACTTCCATAGGTATCAGAACATAATAGACAACACAGTTCTGCACCCCAACTTGTAGGAAACATTACACTGTTGCCCCTACATGAGGGAATTGTGACTGGTTAGAAGGCAGCAGGACAGTGTGAGTGTCTATGTTCAAAACAGATCAATCATGACAATTACTTATCTAGACTAATACAGCTTTCTTGCAGACAATTAGCCTTATATTCTAAATCAGGGGTCCTCAAACTATGGCCCATGGACCGCATGCGGCCCGCCAGGGTCCTGAACCCGGCCCGCCGGCCAGGCTTATCACCATTCATGGTGAAATTTGTGGGTTCTAGCCCAAGTGACTGTACCTTTTTACATTATATATATAAACTTCAAATATATTGATATATATTGATATTAACTTTTACATCTTTTAAAATATAAGTTAAAAAGAGCCATGTGTGTGTGTGCGCGTGTGTGTTTGTATGTGTGGGAGGCAGGCCCGGACTGGGACAAAAAATAGGCCCGGGCAATTTAGGCTGAGCAGCCCATTTTTTTTTAACAAAATGACCAATGATGAACAACTACCGGTTTCTCTATGTTTTTTAGTTATATTTAGCCTGCACACCCATGCGATCCAATTCTGCAAATCGTGCCGCGTTTTGGAAACTGATTGCGGAGTGTCGTTAACCTAACATACACTCCGCAATCTGTTTGCATGGACGGGTTGCTATTTAGATGAAGTCTGCATTTAGTGTGAACCCAGGCTAAGAGATAACAGGTAATTTTAGGGTACATTAAAAATATATTACCCAATTTTTGGGTAAAATATAAAAGATGAGTTTGTGTCAAGTAAATAAATACCCAACATGTCAAACCTTAAGACTATGCATGCCCGAAAATGGCAACACATTTCAGTACCCTATATTTTCCATAGGCAAAGCTATTAAAGATCATAGAGGTCATCAGTTCAGAGTTACCATGAACAATGATCCAATAATTATTGCTCTCATTCCAGTGTGCAGGGTCATATATTACACGTGTAGTAAAATCAGGGTTTTTGTTCACAGGCGCCCCCAAAATTTGTATGTAGTTTCGTATGGTGGTGGTGGGGATAGGGATGACATCAGTGGCAGTGGGGATAGGGGTGACATCAGTGGCAGTGGTGGTGGGGATAGGGGTGACATCAGTGGCAGTGGGGATAGGGGTGACATCAGTGGCAGTGGTGGTGGGGATAGGGGTGACATCAGTGGCAGTGGGGATAGGGGTGACATCAGTGGCAGTGGTGGTGGGGATAGGGGTGACATCAGTGGCAGTGGTGGTGGGGATAGGGGTGACATCAGTGGTGGTGGGGATAGGGGTGACATCAGTGGTGGTGGGGATAGGGGTGACATCAGTGGCAGTGGTGGTGGGGATAGGGGTGACATCAGTGGCAGTGGTGGTGGGGATAGGGGTGACATCAGTGGCAGTGGTGGTGGGGATAGGGGTGACATCAGTGGCAGTGGTGGTGGGGATAGGGGTGACATCAGTGGCAGTGGGGATAGGGGTGACATCAGTGGCAGTGGTGGTGGGGATAGGGGTGACATCAGTGGCAGTGGTGGTGGGGATAGGGGTGACATCAGTGGTGGTTGGGATAGAGATAACATCGGTGTTGAGGATAGGTTTGACATCAGTGAGAGTGGTGGTAAGGATAGGGATAACATCAGTGGCAGTGGTGGTGGGGATAGGAATGACAATGTTCACTGCCACTGATGTCATCCCTATCCTCATCACCATTGCCACTGATGTCATCCTTATCCTCACCACCATTGCCACTGATGTCATCCTTATCCCCCTCATCACCACTTCCTCATGGGAGGGGTGGAGATCAGACAGAGGGATGGCCGTGGGAGAGATGGGATGAGGCAGAGCAGAGGGATGGCGGTGGGATGGATGGGATGAGGCAGAGCAGAGGGATTGAGGTGGGAGGGATGGGATGAGGCAGAGCAGAGGGATGGAGGTGGGATGGATGATGAGATGAGGCACAGCAGAGGGATGGATGATGGGATGAGGCACAGCAGAGGGGATGGATGATGGGATGAGGCACAGCAGAGGGGATGGATGATGGGATGAGGCACAGCAGAGTGGATGGATGGTGGGATGAGGCACAGCAGAGGGGATGGATGGTGGGATGAGGCACAGCAGAGGGGATGGAGGTGGGATGGATGATGGGATGAGGCACAGCAGAGGGGATGGATGATGGGATGAGGCACAGCAGAGGGGATGGATGATGGGATGAGGCACAGCAAAGGGGATGGATGATGGGATGAGGCACAGCAGAGGGGATGGATGGTGGGATGAGGCACAGCAGAGGGGATGGATGATGGGATGAGGCACAGCAGAGGGGATGGATGATGGGATGAGGCACAGCAAAGGGGATGGATGATGGGATGAGGCACAGCAGAGGGGATGGATGATGGGATGAGGCACAGCAGAGTGGATGGATGGTGGGATGAGGCACAGCAGAGGGGATGGATGGTGGGATGAGGCACAGCAGAGGGGATGGAGGTGGGATGGATGATGGGATGAGGCACAGCAGAGGGGATGGATGATAGGATGAGGCACAGCAGAGGGGATGGATGATGGGATGAGGCACAGCAAAGGGGATGGATGATGGGATGAGGCACAGCAGAGGGGATGGATGGTGGGATGAGGCACAGCAGAGGGGATGGATGATGGGATGAGGCACAGCAGAGGGGATGGATGATGGGATGAGGCACAGCAGAGGGGATGGATGGTGGGATGAGGCACAGCAGAGGGGATGGAGGTGGGATGGATAATGGGATGAGGCAAAGCAGATGGGATGGAGGTGGGATGGATGATAGGATGAGGCACAGCAGAGGGGATGGATGATGGGATGAGGCACAGCAGAGGGGATGGATGATGGGATGAGGCACAGCAGAGGGGATGGATGGTGGGATGAGGCACAGCAGAGGGGATGGAGGTGGGATGGATGATGGGATGAGGCACAGCAGAGGGGATGGATGATGGGATGAGGCACAGCAGAGGGGATGGATGATGGGATGAGGCACAGCAGAGGGGATGGATGATGGGATGAGGCACAGCAGAGGGGATGGATGATGGGATGAGGCACAGCAGAGGGGATGGATGATGGGATGAGGCACAGCAGAGGGGATGGAGGTGGGATGGATAATGGGATGAGGCAAACAGATGGGATGGATGATGGGATGAGGCACAGCAGAGGGGATGGATGATGGGATGAGGCACAGCAGAGGGGATGGATGATGGGATGAGGCACAGCAGAGGGGATGGATGATGGGATGAGACACAGCAGATGGGATGGAGGTGGGATGGATGATGGGATGAGGCACAGCAGAGGGGATGGATGATGGGATGAGGCACAGCAGAGGGGATGGAGGTGGGATGGATGATGGGATGAGGCACAGCAGAGGGGATGGATGATGGGATGAGGCACAGCAGAAGGGATGGATGGTGGGATGAGGCACAGCAGAGGGGATGGATGGTGGGATGAGGCACAGCAGAGGGGATGGAGGTGGGATGGATGATGGGATGAGGCACAGCAGAGGGGATGGATGATGGGATGAGGCACAGCAGAGGGGATGGATGATGGGATGAGGCACAGCAGAGGGGATGGATGATGGGATGAGGCACAGCAGAGGGGATGGAGGTGGGATGGATGATGGGATGAGGCACAGCAGAGGGGATGGAGGTGGGATGGATGATGGGATGAGGCACAGCAGAGGGGATGGATGATGGGATGAGGCACAGCAGAAGGGATGGATGGTGGGATGAGGCACAGCAGAGGGGATGGATGGTGGGATGAGGCACAGCAGGGGGGATGGATGATGGGATGAGGCACAGCAGAAGGGATGGATGGTGGGATGAGGCACAGCAGAGGGGATGGATGGTGGGATGAGGCACAGCAGAGGGGATGGAGGTGGGATGGATGATGGGATGAGGCACAGCAGAGGGGATGGATGATGGGATGAGGCACAGCAGAAGGGAAGGATGGTGGGATGAGGCACAGCAGAGGGGATGGAGGTGGGATGGATGATGGGATGAGGCACAGCAGAGGGGATGGATGATGGGATGAGGCACAGCAGAGGGGATGGATGATGGGATGAGGCACAGCAGAGGGGATGGATGGTGGGATGAGGCACAGCAGAGGGGATGGAGGTGGGATGGATAATGGGATGAGGCAAAGCAGAGGGGATGGAGGTGGGATGGATGATGGGATGAGGCACAGCAGAGGGGATGGATGATGGGATGAGGCAAAGCAGATGGGATGGAGGTGGGATGGATGATGGGATGAGGCACAGCAGAGGGGATGGATGATGGGATGAGGCACAGCAGAGGGGATGGATGATGGAATGAGGCACAGCAGAGGGGATGGATGATGGGATGAGGCACAGCAGAGGGGATGGATGATGGGATGAGGCACAGCAGAGGGGATGGATGATGGGATGAGGCACAGCAGAGGGGATGGATGATGGGATGAGACACAGCAGATGGGATGGAGGTGGGATGGATGATGGGATGAGGCACAGCAGAGGGGATGGATGATGGGATGAGGCACAGCAGAGGGGATGGAGGTGGGATGGATGATGGGATGAGGCACAGCAGAGGGGATGGATGATGGGATGAGGCACAGCAGAAGGGATGGATGGTGGGATGAGGCACAGCAGAGGGGATGGATGGTGGGATGAGGCACAGCAGAGGGGATGGAGGTGGGATGGATGATGGGATGAGGCACAGCAGAGGGGATGGATGATGGGATGAGGCACAGCAGAGGGGATGGATGATGGGATGAGGCACAGCAGAGGGGATGGATGATGGGATGAGGCACAGCAGAGGGGATGGAGGTGGGATGGATGATGGGATGAGGCACAGCAGAGGGGATGGAGGTGGGATGGATGATGGGATGAGGCACAGCAGAGGGGATGGATGATGGGATGAGGCACAGCAGAAGGGATGGATGGTGGGATGAGGCAAAGCAGAGGGGATGGATGGTGGGATGAGGCACAGCAGGGGGGATGGATGATGGGATGAGGCACAGCAGAAGGGATGGATGGTGGGATGAGGCACAGCAGAGGGGATGGATGGTGGGATGAGGCACAGCAGAGGGGATGGAGGTGGGATGGATGATGGGATGAGGCACAGCAGAGGGGATGGATGATGGGATGAGGCACAGCAGAAGGGATGGATGGTGGGATGAGGCACAGCAGAGGGGATGGAGGTGGGATGGATGATGGGATGAGGCACAGCAGAGGGGATGGATGATGGGATGAGGCACAGCAGAGGGGATGGATGATGGGATGAGGCACAGCAGAGGGGATGGATGGTGGGATGAGGCACAGCAGAGGGGATGGAGGTGGGATGGATAATGGGATGAGGCAAAGCAGAGGGGATGGAGGTGGGATGGATGATGGGATGAGGCACAGCAGAGGGGATGGATGATGGGATGAGGCAAAGCAGATGGGATGGAGGTGGGATGGATGATGGGATGAGGCACAGCAGAGGGGATGGATGATGGGATGAGGCACAGCAGAGGGGATGGATGATGGGATGAGGCACAGCAGAGGGGATGGATGATGGGATGAGGCACAGCAGAGGGGATGGATGATGGGATGAGGCACAGCAGAGGGGATGGAGGTGGGATGGATGATGGGATGAGGCACAGCAGAGGGGATGGATGGTGGGATGAGGCACAGCAGAGGGGATGGATGGTGGGATGAGGCACAGCAGAGGGGATGGAGGTGGGATGGATGATGGGATGAGGCACAGCAGAGGGGATGGATGATGGGATGAGGCACAGCAGAGGGGATGGATGATGGGATGAGGCACAGCAGAGGGGATGGAGGTGGGATGGATGATGGGATGAGGCACAGCAGAGGGGATGGATGATGGGATGAGGCACAGCAGAGGGGATGGATGGTGGGATGAGGCACAGCAGAGGGGATGGATGGTGGGATGAGGCACAGCAGAGGGGATGGATGATGGGATGAGGCACAGCAGAGGGGATGGATGGTGGGATGAGGCACAGCAGAGGGGATGGAGGTGGGATGGATGATGGGATGAGGCACAGCAGAGGGGATGGATGATGGGATGAGGCACAGCAGAGGGGATGGAGGTGGGATGGATGATGGGATGAGGCACAGCAGAGGGGATGGATGATGGGATGAGGCACAGCAGAGGGGATGGATGGTGGGATGAGGCACAGCAGAGGGGATGGAGGTGGGATGGATAATGGGATGAGGCAAAGCAGAGGGGATGGAGGTGGGATGGATGATGGGATGAGGCACAGCAGAGGGGATGGATGATGGGATGAGGCAAAGCAGATGGTATGGAGGTGGGATGGATGATGGGATGAGGCACAGCAGAGGGGATGGATGATGGGATGAGGCACAGCAGAGGGGATGGATGATGGGATGAGGCACAGCAGAGGGGATGGATGATGGGATGAGGCACAGCAGAGGGGATGGATGATGGGATGAGGCACAGCAGAGGGGATGGAGGTGGGATGGATGATGGGATGAGGCACAGCAGAGGGGATGGAGGTGGGATGGATGATGGGATGAGGCACAGCAGAGGGGATGGATGATGGGATGAGGCACAGCAGAAGGGATGGATGGTGGGATGAGGCACAGCAGAGGGGATGGATGGTGGGATGAGGCACAGCAGAGGGGATGGATGATGGGATGAGGCACAGCAGAAGGGATGGATGGTGGGATGAGGCACAGCAGAGGGGATGGATGGTGGGATGAGGCACAGCAGAGGGGATGGAGGTGGGATGGATGATGGGATGAGGCACAGCAGAGGGGATGGATGATGGGATGAGGCACAGCAGAGGGGATGGATGATGGGATGAGGCACAGCAGAGGGGATGGATGATGGGATGAGGCACAGCAGAGTGGATGGATGATGGGATGAGGCACAGCAGAGGGGATGGAGGTGGGATGGATGATGGGATGAGGCACAGCAGAGGGGATGGATGGTGGGATGAGGCACAGCAGAGGGGATGGATGGTGGGATGAGGCACAGCAGAGGGGATGGATGATGGGATGGATGATGGGATGAGGCACAGCAGAGGGGATGGATGATGGGATGAGGCACAGCAGAAGGGATGGATGGTGGGATGAGGCACAGCAGAGGGGATGGATGGTGGGATGAGGCACAGCAGAGGGGATGGATGATGGGATGAGGCACAGCAGAAGGGATGGATGGTGGGATGAGGCACAGCAGAGGGGATGGATGGTGGGATGAGGCACAGCAGAGGGGATGGAGGTGGGATGGATGATGGGATGAGGCACAGCAGAGGGGATGGATGATGGGATGAGGCACAGCAGAGGGGATGGATGATGGGATGAGGCACAGCAGAGTGGATGGATGATGGGATGAGGCACAGCAGAGGGGATGGAGGTGGGATGGA
Source organism: Pelophylax lessonae (assembly GCF_965119305.1). Taxonomy (NCBI): domain Eukaryota; kingdom Metazoa; phylum Chordata; class Amphibia; order Anura; family Ranidae; genus Pelophylax; species Pelophylax lessonae. The sequence continues at coordinate 218,849 of NW_028120048.1, read as the reverse complement.
TGATGGGATGAGGCACAGCAGAGGGGATGGATGATGGGATGAGGCACAGCAGAGGGGATGGATGATGGGATGAGGCACAGCAGAGGGGATGGATGATGGGATGAGGCACAGCAGAGTGGATGGATGATGGGATGAGGCACAGCAGAGGGGATGGAGGTGGGATGGATGATGGGATGAGGCACAGCAGAGGGGATGGATGGTGGGATGAGGCACAGCAGAGGGGATGGATGGTGGGATGAGGCACAGCAGAGGGGATGGATGGTGGGATGGATGATGGGATGAGGCACAGCAGAGGGGATGGATGATGGGATGAGGCACAGCAGAGGGGATGGATGGTGGGATGAGGCACAGCAGAGGGGATGGAGGTGGGATGGATGATGAGAGGAGGCACAGGCAGCAGACAGAGTGTCTTGTGAAGAGTAGAGTACCCTTTCTTCCTTACCTTGCAGAGCTGCAGGCCCTGGGTGCCGGTGTCTTCGGTGTGGCTGCACACTGTTCCCGCCAGGCCCGGATCAAGCAGGAAGGAGTCCCGGCTAGCTCCTCCCCCTTCACGGAGCCGGCCGCAGTGAGCACAGCCCGGCGGCTGCCAGCCTGCTGCCACTATGCCTAAGACTAGGGGGAGTGGGGGACACTACAGTGAGTGCAGTGACATACCCGGCCGGCGGCCGGCCGGCCAGAAGAATACGCGGCCGGCCGGCCGGCCGCGGAGGTCCAGCTTGGGACGGGACTCAGAGGGAGGGACACTGTCTGGGACTGGCAAACAAAATGACATGCGCCCAGAGGTCGGCCCACCGGGCATATGCCCGGTCTGCCCTATGGCCAGTCCTGTATGTGTGGGAGGTCACAGCTCGTTGGGCTTTCCACTTCCAAACTATGGCTCATGGACCGCATGCGGCTCGCCAGGGTCCTGAACCCGGCCCGCCGGCCAGAATGTATCATTCATGTTTTTTTTTTTTTCATGAATCACCCAATTAGAGCCAAAGCCACAGCCAAGTTATATAGTAGTCTTTATTAGGATGATTTTTGAACCAATGAGAATGAATGTAGTAACTCCCACAGACCATCTTTCTGCAGACATATATATCTTGTGCTCTGTAAGATTTGTAAATCTATCCTAGTTTCAGCACACAGTATATATAGGGAAGCAGGGCAGTGCTGGGTTCTGTGGTTCCTGTACTGTATTAAAAGCTCCTCATTTTGCTGTCTATGGTCATAACAGATCAATGATAACAGTTACTTGACCAGACTAATGTAGCTGTGTTTCAGACACTTAGGCCTGTAAAAGGGCAAACTGTAACAGGCTGCAGGCTGTAGCCTAGAGGTTAGGGAAACAGGCTTATCACCATTCATGCTGAAGTTTGTGGGTTCTAGCCCAAGCGATTGTACCTTTTAACATTATATATATATAAGCTTTAAATATATTGATATTAACTTTAACATGTTTTAAAATATAAGTTAAAAAGAGCCATGTGTGTGTGCGCATGTGTGTGTGCGTGTGTGTGTTTGTATGTGTGGGAGGTCACAGCTCGTTGGGCTTTCCACTTCCATAGGTATCAGAACATAATAGACAACACAGTTCTGCACCCCAACTTGTAGGAAACATTACACTGTTGCCTCTACATGAGGGAATTGTGAATGGTTAGAAGGCAGCAGGACAGTGTGAGTGTCTATGTTCAAAACAGAGCAATCATGACAATTACTTATCTAGACTAATACAGCTTTCTTGCAGACAATTTGCCTTATATTCTAAATCAGGGGTCCTCAAACTACGGCCCACGGACCGCATGCGGCCCGCCAGGGTCCTGAACCCGACCCGCCGGCCAGGATGTATCATTCATGTTTTTTTTTTTTTTTTTCATGAATCACCCAATTAGAGCCAGAGCCACAGCCACAGCCAAGTTATATAGTAGTCTTTATTAGGATGATTTTTGAACCAATGAGAATGAATGTAGTAACTCCCACAGACCATCTTTCTGCAGACATATATATCTTGTGCTCTGTAAGATTTGTAAATCTATCCTAGTTTCAGCACACAGTATATATAGGGAAGCAGGGCAGTGCTGGGTTCTGTGGTTCCTGTACTGTATTAAAAGCTCCTCATTTTGCTGTCTATGGTCATAACAGATCAATGATAACAGTTACTTGACCAGACTAATGTAGCTGTGTTTCAGACACTTAGGCCTGTAAAAGGGCAAACTGTAACATGCTGGAGGCTGTTGCCTAGAGGTTAGGGAAACAGGCATATCACCATTCATGCTGAAGTTTGTGGGTTCTAGCCCAAGTGATTGTACCTTTTAACATTATATATATATATATATAAGCTTTAAATATATTGATATTAACTTTAACATGTTTTAAAATATAAGTTAAAAAGAGCCATGTGTGTGTGCGCATGTGTGTGTGTGTGTGTGTGTGTGTGTGTGTGTGCGCGTGTGTGTTTGTATGTGTGGGAGGTCACAGCTCGTTGGGCTTTCCACTTCCATAGGTATCAGAACATAATAGAGAACACAGTTCTGCACCCCAACTTGTAGGAAACATTACACTGTTGCCCCTACATGAGGGAATTGTGACTGGTTAGAAGGCAGCAGGACAGTGTGAGTGTCTATGTTCAAAACAGATCAATCATGACAATTACTTATCTAGACTAATACAGCTTTCTTGCAGACAATTAGCCTTATATTCTAAATCAGGGGTCCTCAAACTATGGCCCATGGACCGCATGCGGCCCGCCAGGGTCCTGAACCCGGCCCGCCGGCCAGGCTTATCACCATTCATGGTGAAATTTGTGGGTTCTAGCCCAAGTGACTGTACCTTTTTACATTATATATATAAACTTCAAATATATTGATATATATTGATATTAACTTTTACATCTTTTAAAATATAAGTTAAAAAGAGCCATGTGTGTGTGTGCGCGTGTGTGTTTGTATGTGTGGGAGGCAGGCCCGGACTGGGACAAAAAATAGGCCCGGGCAATTTAGGCTGAGCAGCCCATTTTTTTTTAACAAAATGACCAATGATGAACAACTACCGGTTTCTCTATGTTTCTTAGTTATATTTAGCCTGCACACCCATGCGATCCAATTCTGCAAATCGTGCCGCGTTTTGGAAACTGATTGCGGAGTGTCGTTAACCTAACATACACTCCGCAATCTGTTTGCATGGACGGGTTGCTATTTAGATGAAGTCTGCATTTAGTGTGAACCCAGGCTAAGAGATAACAGGTAATTTTAGGGTACATTAAAAATATATTACCCAATTTTTGGGTAAAATATAAAAGATGAGTTTGTGTCAAGTAAATAAATACCCAACATGTCAAACCTTAAGACTATGCATGCCCGAAAATGGCAACACATTTCAGTACCCTATATTTTCCATAGGCAAAGCTATTAAAGATCATAGAGGTCATCAGTTCAGAGTTACCATGAACAATGATCCAATAATTATTGCTCTCATTCCAGTGTGCAGGGTCATATATTACACGTGTAGTAAAATCAGGGTTTTTGTTCACAGGCGCCCCCAAAATTTGTATGTAGTTTCGTATGGTGGTGGTGGGGATAGGGATGACATCAGTGGCAGTGGGGATAGGGGTGACATCAGTGGCAGTGGTGGTGGGGATAGGGGTGACATCAGTGGCAGTGGGGATAGGGGTGACATCAGTGGCAGTGGTGGTGGGGATAGGGGTGACATCAGTGGCAGTGGGGATAGGGGTGACATCAGTGGCAGTGGTGGTGGGGATAGGGGTGACATCAGTGGCAGTGGGGATAGGGGTGACATCAGTGGCAGTGGGGATAGGGGTGACATCAGTGGCAGTGGTGGTGGGGATAGGGGTGACATCAGTGGCAGTGGTGGTGGGGATAGGGGTGACATCAGTGGCAGTGGGGATAGGGGTGACATCAGTGGCAGTGGTGGTGGGGATAGGGGTGACATCAGTGGTGGTGGGGATAGGGGTGACATCAGTGGCAGTGGTGGTGGGGATAGGGGTGACATCAGTGGCAGTGGTGGTGGGGATAGGGGTGACATCAGTGGCAGTGGTGGTGGGGATAGGGGTGACATCAGTGGCAGTGGTGGTGGGGATAGGGGTGACATCAGTGGCAGTGGTGGTGGGGATAGGGGTGACATCAGTGGCAGTGGGGATAGGGGTGACATCAGTGGCAGTGGTGGTGGGGATAGGGGTGACATCAGTGGCAGTGGTGGTGGGGATAGGGGTGACATCAGTGGTGGTTGGGATAGAGATAACATCGGTGTTGAGGATAGGTTTGACATCAGTGAGAGTGGTGGTAAGGATAGGGATAACATCAGTGGCAGTGGTGGTGGGGATAGGAATGACAATGTTCACTGCCACTGATGTCATCCCTATCCTCATCACCATTGCCACTGATGTCATCCTTATCCTCACCACCATTGCCACTGATGTCATCCTTATCCCCCTCATCACCACTTCCTCATGGGAGGGGTGGAGATCAGACAGAGGGATGGCCGTGGGAGAGATGGGATGAGGCAGAGCAGAGGGATGGCGGTGGGATGGATGGGATGAGGCAGAGCAGAGGGATTGAGGTGGGAGGGATGGGATGAGGCAGAGCAGAGGGATGGAGGTGGGATGGATGATGAGATGAGGCACAGCAGAGGGATGGATGATGGGATGAGGCACAGCAGAGGGGATGGATGATGGGATGAGGCACAGCAGAGTGGATGGATGGTGGGATGAGGCACAGCAGAGGGGATGGATGGTGGGATGAGGCACAGCAGAGGGGATGGAGGTGGGATGGATGATGGGATGAGGCACAGCAGAGGGGATGGATGATGGGATGAGGCACAGCAGAGGGGATGGATGATGGGATGAGGCACAGCAAAGGGGATGGATGATGGGATGAGGCACAGCAGAGGGGATGGATGGTGGGATGAGGCACAGCAGAGGGGATGGATGATGGGATGAGGCACAGCAGAGGGGATGGATGATGGGATGAGGCACAGCAGAGGGGATGGATGGTGGGATGAGGCACAGCAGAGGGGATGGAGGTGGGATGGATAATGGGATGAGGCAAAGCAGATGGGATGGAGGTGGGATGGATGATGGGATGAGGCACAGCAGAGGGGATGGATGATGGGATGAGGCACAGCAGAGGGGATGGATGATGGGATGAGGCACAGCAGAGGGGATGGATGGTGGGATGAGGCACAGCAGAGGGGATGGAGGTGGGATGGATGATGGGATGAGGCACAGCAGAGGGGATGGATGATGGGATGAGGCACAGCAGAGGGGATGGATGATGGGATGAGGCACAGCAGAGGGGATGGATGATGGGATGAGGCACAGCAGAGGGGATGGATGATGGGATGAGGCACAGCAGAGGGGATGGAGGTGGGATGGATAATGGGATGAGGCAAAGCAGATGGGATGGATGATGGGATGAGGCACAGCAGAGGGGATGGATGATGGGATGAGGCACAGCAGAGGGGATGGATGATGGGATGAGGCACAGCAGAGGGGATGGATGATGGGATGAGACACAGCAGATGGGATGGAGGTGGGATGGATGATGGGATGAGGCACAGCAGAGGGGATGGATGATGGGATGAGGCACAGCAGAGGGGATGGAGGTGGGATGGATGATGGGATGAGGCACAGCAGAGGGGATGGATGATGGGATGAGGCACAGCAGAAGGGATGGATGGTGGGATGAGGCACAGCAGAGGGGATGGATGGTGGGATGAGGCACAGCAGAGGGGATGGAGGTGGGATGGATGATGGGATGAGGCACAGCAGAGGGGATGGATGATGGGATGAGGCACAGCAGAGGGGATGGATGATGGGATGAGGCACAGCAGAGGGGATGGAGGTGGGATGGATGATGGGATGAGGCACAGCAGAGGGGATGGAGGTGGGATGGATGATGGGATGAGGCACAGCAGAGGGGATGGATGATGGGATGAGGCACAGCAGAAGGGATGGATGGTGGGATGAGGCACAGCAGAGGGGATGGATGGTGGGATGAGGCACAGCAGGGGGGATGGATGATGGGATGAGGCACAGCAGAAGGGATGGATGGTGGGATGAGGCACAGCAGAGGGGATGGATGGTGGGATGAGGCACAGCAGAGGGGATGGAGGTGGGATGGATGATGGGATGAGGCACAGCAGAGGGGATGGATGATGGGATGAGGCACAGCAGAAGGGATGGATGGTGGGATGAGGCACAGCAGAGGGGATGGAGGTGGGATGGATGATGGGATGAGGCACAGCAGAGGGGATGGATGATGGGATGAGGCACAGCAGAGGGGATGGATGATGGGATGAGGCACAGCAGAGGGGATGGATGGTGGGATGAGGCACAGCAGAGGGGATGGAGGTGGGATGGATAATGGGATGAGGCAAAGCAGAGGGGATGGAGGTGGGATGGATGATGGGATGAGGCACAGCAGAGGGGATGGATGATGGGATGAGGCAAAGCAGATGGGATGGAGGTGGGATGGATGATGGGATGAGGCACAGCAGAGGGGATGGATGATGGGATGAGGCACAGCAGAGGGGATGGATGATGGGATGAGGCACAGCAGAGGGGATGGATGATGGGATGAGGCACAGCAGAGGGGATGGAGGTGGGATGGATGATGGGATGAGGCACAGCAGAGGGGATGGATGGTGGGATGAGGCACAGCAGAGGGGATGGATGGTGGGATGAGGCACAGCAGAGGGGATGGAGGTGGGATGGATGATGGGATGAGGCACAGCAGAGGGGATGGATGATGGGATGAGGCACAGCAGAGGGGATGGATGATGGGATGAGGCACAGCAGAGGGGATGGAGGTGGGATGGATGATGGGATGAGGCACAGCAGAGGGGATGGATGATGGGATGAGGCACAGCAGAAGGGATGGATGGTGGGATGAGGCACAGCAGAGGGGATGGATGGTGGGATGAGGCACAGCAGAGGGGATGGATGATGGGATGAGGCACAGCAGAGGGGATGGATGGTGGGATGAGGCACAGCAGAGGGGATGGATGGTGGGATGAGGCACAGCAGAGGGGATGGAGGTGGGATGGATGATGGGATGAGGCACAGCAGAGGGGATGGATGATGGGATGAGGCACAGCAGAGGGGATGGAGGTGGGATGGATGATGGGATGAGGCACAGCAGAGGGGATGGATGATGGGATGAGGCACAGCAGAGGGGATGGATGATGGGATGAGGCACGGCAGAGGGGATGGATGGTGGGATGAGGCACAGCAGAGGGGATGGATGATGGGATGAGGCACAGCAGAGGGGATGGATGGTGGGATGAGGCACAGCAGAGGGGATGGATGGTGGGATGAGGCACAGCAGAGGGGATGGAGGTGGGATGGATGATGGGATGAGGCACAGCAGAGGGGATGGATGATGGGATGAGGCACAGCAGAGGGGATGGAGGTGGGATGGATGATGGGATGAGGCACAGCAGAGGGGATGGATGATGGGATGAGGCACAGCAGAGGGGATGGATGATGGGATGAGGCACGGCAGAGGGGATGGATGGTGGGATGAGGCACAGCAGAGGGGATGGAGGTGGGATGGATGATGGGATGAGGCACAGCAGAGGGGATGGATGATGGGATGAGGCAAAGCAGATGGTATGGAGGTGGGATGGATGATGGGATGAGGCACAGCAGAGGGGATGGATGATGGGATGAGGCACAGCAGAGGGGATGGATGATGGGATGAGGCACAGCAGAGGGGATGGATGATGGGATGAGGCACAGCAGAGGGGATGGATGATGGGATGAGGCACAGCAGAGGGGATGGAGGTGGGATGGATGATGGGATGAGGCACAGCAGAGGGGATGGAGGTGGGATGGATGATGGGATGAGGCACAGCAGAGGGGATGGATGATGGGATGATGCACAGCAGAAGGGATGGATGGTGGGAGGAGGCACAGCAGAGGGGATGGATGGTGGGATGAGGCACAGCAGAGGGGATGGATGATGGGATGAGGCACAGCAGAAGGGATGGATGGTGTGATGAGGCACAGCAGAGGGGATGGATGGTGGGATGAGGCACAGCAGAGGGGATGGAGGTGGGATGGATGATGGGATGAGGCACAGCAGAGGGGATGGATGATGGGATGAGGCACAGCAGAGGGGATGGATGATGGGATGAGGCACAGCAGAGGGGATGGATGATGGGATGAGGCACAGCAGAGTGGATGGATGATGGGATGAGGCACAGCAGAGGGGATGGAGGTGGGATGGATGATGGGATGAGGCACAGCAGAGGGGATGGATGATGGGATGAGGCACAGCAGAGGGGATGGATGGTGGGATGAGGCACAGCAGAGGGGATGGATGGTGGGATGAGGCACAGCAGAGGGGATGGATGATGGGATGGATGATGGGATGAGGCACAGCAGAGGGGATGGATGATGGGATGAGGCACAGCAGAAGGGATGGATGGTGGGATGAGGCACAGCAGAGGGGATGGATGGTGGGATGAGGCACAGCAGAGGGGATGGATGATGGGATGAGGCACAGCAGAAGGGATGGATGGTGGGATGAGGCACAGCAGAGGGGATGGATGGTGGGATGAGGCACAGCAGAGGGGATGGAGGTGGGATGGATGATGGGATGAGGCACAGCAGAGGGGATGGATGATGGGATGAGGCACAGCAGAGGGGATGGATGATGGGATGAGGCACAGCAGAGTGGATGGATGATGGGATGAGGCACAGCAGAGGGGATGGAGGTGGGATGGATGATGGGATGAGGCACAGCAGAGGGGATGGATGATGGGATGAGGCACAGCAGAGGGGATGGATGATGGGATGAGGCACAGCAGAGGGGATGGATGATGGGATGAGGCACAGCAGAGTGGATGGATGATGGGATGAGGCACAGCAGAGGGGATGGAGGTGGGATGGATGATGGGATGAGGCACAGCAGAGGGGATGGATGGTGGGATGAGGCACAGCAGAGGGGATGGATGGTGGGATGAGGCACAGCAGAGGGGATGGATGGTGGGATGGATGATGGGATGAGGCACAGCAGAGGGGATGGATGATGGGATGAGGCACAGCAGAGGGGATGGATGGTGGGATGAGGCACAGCAGAGGGGATGGAGGTGGGATGGATGATGAGAGGAGGCACAGGCAGCAGACAGAGTGTCTTGTGAAGAGTAGAGTACCCTTTCTTCCTTACCTTGCAGAGCTGCAGGCCCTGGGTGCCGGTGTCTTCGGTGTGGCTGCACACTGTTCCCGCCAGGCCCGGATCAAGCAGGAAGGAGTCCCGGCTAGCTCCTCCCCCTTCACGGAGCCGGCCGCAGTGAGCACAGCCCGGCGGCTGCCAGCCTGCTGCCACTATGCCTAAGACTAGGGGGAGTGGGGGACACTACAGTGAGTGCAGTGACATACCCGGCCGGCGGCCGGCCGGCCAGAAGAATACGCGGCCGGCCGGCCGGCCGCGGAGGTCCAGCTTGGGACGGGACTCAGAGGGAGGGACACTGTCTGGGACTGGCACACAAAATGACATGCGCCCAGAGGTCGGCCCACCGGGCATATGCCCGGTCTGCCCTATGGCCAGTCCTGTATGTGTGGGAGGTCACAGCTCGTTGGGCTTTCCACTTCCATAGGTATCAGAACATAATAGACAACACAGTTCTGCACCCCAACTTGTAGGAAACATTACTCTGTTGCCCCTACATGAGGGAATTGTGAATGGTTAGAAGGCAGCAGGACAGTGTGTGTGTCTATGTTCAAAACAGATCAATCATGACAATTACTTATCTAGACTAATACAGCTTTCTTGCAGACAATTAGCCTTATATTCTAAATCAGGGGTCCTCAAACTATGGCTCATGGACCGCATGCGGCTCGCCAGGGTCCTGAACCCGGCCCGCCGGCCAGGATGTATCATTCATGTTTTTTTTTTTTTTCATGAATCACCCAATTAGAGCCAAAGCCACAGCCAAGTTATATAGTAGTCTTTATTAGGATGATTTTTGAACCAATGAGAATGAATGTAGTAACTCCCACAGACCATCTTTCTGCAGACATATATATCTTGTGCTCTGTAAGATTTGTAAATCTATCCTAGTTTCAGCACACAGTATATATAGGGAAGCAGGGCAGTGCTGGGTTCTGTGGTTCCTGTACTGTATTAAAAGCTCCTCATTTTGCTGTCTATGGTCATAACAGATCAATGATAACAGTTACTTGACCAGACTAATGTAGCTGTGTTTCAGACACTTAGGCCTGTAAAAGGGCAAACTGTAACAGGCTGCAGGCTGTAGCCTAGAGGTTAGGGAAACAGGCTTATCACCATTCATGCTGAAGTTTGTGGGTTCTCGCCCAAGTGATTGTACCTTTTAACATTATATATATATAAGCTTTAAATATATTGATATTAACTTTAACATGTTTTAAAATATAAGTTAAAAAGAGCCATGTGTGTGTGCGCATGTGTGTGTGTGTGTGCGCGTGTGTGTTTGTATGTGTGGGAGGTCACAGCTCGTTGGGCTTTCCACTTCCATAGGTATCAGAACATAATAGACAACACAGTTCTGCACCCCAACTTGTAGGAAACATTACACTGTTGCCTCTACATGAGGGAATTGTGAATGGTTAGAAGGCAGCAGGACAGTGTGTGTGTCTATGTTCAAAACAGATCAATCATGATTCATGACAATTACTTATCTAGACTAATACAGCTTTCTTGCAGACAATTTGCCTTATATTCTAAATCAGGGGTCCTCAAACTACGGCCCACGGACCGCATGCGGCCCGCCAGGGTCCTGAACCCGACCCGCCGGCCAGGATGTATCATTCATGTTTTTTTTTTTTTTTCATGAATCACCCAATTAGAGCCACAGCCACAGCCAAGTTATATAGTAGTCTTTATTAGGATGATTTTTGAACCAATGAGAATGAATGTAGTAACTCCCACAGACCATCTTTCTGCAGACATATATATCTTGTGCTCTGTAAGATTTGTAAATCTATCCTAGTTTCAGCACACAGTATATATAGGGAAGCAGGGCAGTGCTGGGTTCTGTGGTTCCTGTACTGTATTAAAAGCTCCTCATTTTGCTGTCTATGGTCATAACAGATCAATGATAACAGTTACTTGACCAGACTAATGTAGCTGTGTTTCAGACACTTAGGCCTGTAAAAGGGCAAAATGTAACAGGCTGGAGGCTGTAGCCTAGAGGTTAGGGAAACAAGCTTATCACCATTCATGCTGAAGTTTGTGGGTTCTAGCCCAAGTGATTGTACCTTTTAACATTATATATATAAGCTTTAAATATATTGATATTAACTTTAACATGTTTTAAAATATAAGTTAAAAAGAGCCATGTGTGTGTGCGCATGTGTGTGTGTGTGCGCGTGTGTGTTTGTATGTGTGGGAGGTCACAGCTCGTTGGGCTTTCCACTTCCATAGGTATCAGAACATAATAGACAACACAGTTCTGCACCCCATCTTGTAGGAAACATTACTCTGTTGCCCCTACATGAGGGAATTGTGAATGGTTAGAAGGCAGCAGGACAGTGTGTGTGTCTATGTTCAAAACAGATCAATCATGACAATTACTTATCTAGACTAATACAGCTTTCTTGCAGACAATTAGCCTTATATTCTAAATCAGGGGTCCTCAAACTATGGCCCATGGACCGCATGCGGCCCGCCAGGGTCCTGAACCCGGCCCGCCGGCCAGGATGTATCATTCATGTTTTGTTTTTTTTTTTTTTTCATGAATCACCCAATTAGAGCCAAAGCCACAGCCAAGTTATATAGTAGTCTTTATTAGGATGATTTTTGAACCAATGAGAATGAATGTAGTAACTCCCACAGACCATCTTTCTGCAGACATATATATCTTGTGCTCTGTAAGATTTGTAAATCTATCCTAGTTTCAGCACACAGTATATATAGGAAAGCAGGGCAGTGATATACAGGGATGGAGACCAATAGCATGACCTGCTTGTCTCACATAAAGTCCCAAAAGGAAATTAGGGATTTCAAAGGCAGTGTGCTTTACAGGCCATGCCCCATACATAAAATCCCTTCCTATCTATATGCTGCATTCACCAAGGGGATGGAGGTGTAATGATTTTCAGCTGCTCTTTTCCAGTAAGAGGTATTGTACTTAGCTATGGTCATTTTAATTAAATGAATTGTCATTTTTGTTCTTTCTTTAGTATTTTATTAAAAATATACATTTTTTTTTCAAAAAAACAAGATATTATAAAAACTGTTAAAAAACTTAAAAAAAAAAAAAAAAAAAAAAAAATTTTTTACTTGCAGTAGCCAGGATTCGAACCTGTCGCACTCTGTATGGGAGGCAAGACCGCTAACCATTGTACCAGCGAACTACTGCACTTAAATAAGCTGCAAAACTTCCCTAAATCTTCAATTATGCAGTGCCATAGTGAAAAGGTATTGTACTTAGCTATGGTCATTTTAATTAAATGAATTGTCATTTTTGTTCTTTCTTTAGAATTTTATTAAAAATATACATATTTTTTTTTCATTAAATTAACCACTTAAGCCCCGGAGTATTTGGCATTTTGGAATTTTTTTTTTTTTTTGCACATATGTTCTGATACCTATGGAAGTGGAAAGCCAACCAGGGATGGAGACGCCTTGCTTACAGCTTGGTGGCTCATATAAAGTCCCACCGTGCGATTTTCGTGCGTTCTTGGTGGATGCAGTTTTGATTTGACCTTAGTGTTTTCCATATACAGGGATGGAGACCAATAGCATGACCTGCTTGTCTCACATAAAGTCCCAAAAGGAAATTAGGGATTTCAAAGGCAGTGTGCTTTACAGGCCATGCCCCATACATAAAATCCCTTCCTATCTATATGCTGCATTCACCAAGGGGATGGAGGTGTAATGATTTTCAGCTGCTCTTTTCCAGTAAGAGGTATTGTACTTAGCTATGGTCATTTTAATTAAATGAATTGTCATTTTTGTTCTTTCTTTAGTATTTTATTAAAAATATACATATTTTTTTTTCATTAAATTAACCACTTAAGCCCCGGAGTATTTGGCATTTTGGAATTTTTTTTTTTTTTTGCACATATGTTCTGATACCTATGGAAGTGGAAAGCCAACCAGGGATGGAGACGCCTTGCTTACAGCTTGGTGGCTCATATAAAGTCCCACCGTGCGATTTTCGTGCGTTCTTGGTGGATGCAGTTTTGATTTGACCTTAGTGTTTTCCATATACAGGGATGGAGACCAATAGCATGACCTGCTTGTCTCACATAAAGTCCCAAAAGGAAATTAGGGATTTCAAAGGCAGTGTGCTTTACAGGCCATGCCCCATACATAAAATCCCTTCCTATCTATATGCTGCATTTACCAAGGGGATGGAGGTGTAATGATTTTCAGCTGCTCTTTTCCAGTAAGAGGTATTGTACTTAGCTATGGTCATTTTAATTAAATGAATTGTCATTTTTGTTCTTTCTTTAGTATTTTATTAAAAATATACATATTTTTTTTCATTAAATTAACCACTTAAGCCCCGGAGTATTTGGCATTTTGGAATTTTTTTTTTTTTTGCACATATGTTCTGATACCTATGGAAGTGGAAAGCCAACCAGGGATGGAGACGCCTTGCTTACAGCTTGGTGGCTCATATAAAGTCCCACCGTGCGATTTTCGTGCGTTCTTGGTGGATGCAGTTTTGATTTGACCTTAGTGTTTTCCATATACAGGGATGGAGACCAATAGCATGACCTGCTTGTCTCACATAAAGTCCCAAAAGGAAATTAGGGATTTCAAAGGCAGTGTGCTTTACAGGCCATGCCCCATACATAAAATCCCTTCCTATCTATATGCTGCATTTACCAAGGGGATGGAGGTGTAATGATTTTCAGCTGCTCTTTTCCAGTAAGAGGTATTGTACTTAGCTATGGTCATTTTAATTAAATGAATTGTCATTTTTGTTCTTTCTTTAGTATTTTATTAAAAATATACATATTTTTTTTCATTAAATTAACCACTTAAGCCCCGGAGTATTTGGCATTTTGGAATTTTTTTTTTTTTTGCACATATGTTCTGATACCTATGGAAGTGGAAAGCCAACCAGGGATGGAGACGCCTTGCTTACAGCTTGGTGGCTCATATAAAGTCCCACCGTGCGATTTTCGTGCGTTCTTGGTGGATGCAGTTTTGATTTGACCTTAGTGTTTTCCATATACAGGGATGGAGACCAATAGCATGACCTGCTTGTCTCACATAAAGTCCCAAAAGGAAATTAGGGATTTCAAAGGCAGTGTGCTTTACAGGCCATGCCCCATACATAAAATCCCTTCCTATCTATATGCTGCATTCACCAAGGGGATGGAGGTGTAATGATTTTCAGCTGCTCTTTTCCAGTAAGAGGTATTGTACTTAGCTATGGTCATTTTAATTAAATGAATTGTCATTTTTGTTCTTTCTTTAGTATTTTATTAAAAATATACATTTTTTTTTCAAAAAAACAAGATATTATAAAAACTGTTAAAAAACTTAAAAAAAAAAAAAAAAAAATGTTTTTACTTGCAGTAGCCAGGATTCGAACCTGTCACACTCTGTATGGGAGGCAAGACCGCTAACCATTGTACCAGCGAACTACTGCACTTAAATAAGCTGCAAAACTTCCCTAAATCTTCAATTATGCAGTGCCATAGTGAAAAGGTATTGTACTTAGCTATGGTCATTTTAATTAAATGAATTGTCATTTTTGTTCTTTCTTTAGTATTTTATTAAAAATATACATATTTTTTTTCATTAAATTAACCACTTAAGCCCCGGAGTATTTGGCATTTTGGAATTTTTTTTTTTTTGCACATATGTTCTGATACCTATGGAAGTGGAAAGCCAACCAGGGATGGAGACGCCTTGCTTACAGCTTGGTGGCTCATATAAAGTCCCACCGTGCGATTTTCGTGCGTTCTTGGTGGATGCAGTTTTGATTTGACCTTAGTGTTTTCCATATACAGGGATGGAGACCAATAGCATGACCTGCTTGTCTCACATAAAGTCCCAAAAGGAAATTAGGGATTTCAAAGGCAGTGTGCTTTACAGGCCATGCCCCATACATAAAATCCCTTCCTATCTATATGCTGCATTCACCAAGGGGATGGAGGTGTAATGATTTTCAGCTGCTCTTTTCCAGTAAGAGGTATTGTACTTAGCTATGGTCATTTTAATTAAATGAATTGTCATTTTTGTTCTTTCTTTAGTATTTTATTAAAAATATACATTTTTTTTTTCAAAAAAACAAGATATTATAAAAACTGTTAAAAAACTTAAAAAAAAAAAAAAAAAAAAAAATTTTTTACTTGCAGTAGCCAGGATTCGAACCTGTCGCACTCTGTATGGGAGGCAAGACCGCTAACCATTGTACCAGCGAACTACTGCACTTAAATAAGCTGCAAAACTTCCCTAAATCTTCAATTATGCAGTGCCATAGTGAAAAGGTATTGTACTTAGCTATGGTCATTTTAATTAAATGAATTGTCATTTTTGTTCTTTCTTTAGTATTTTATTAAAAATATACATATTTTTTTTTCATTAAATTAACCACTTAAGCCCCGGAGGATTTGGCTGCTAAACGACCAGAGGGCATTTTGCGATTCGGCACTGCGTGACTTTAACGGACAATTGCGCGGTCGTGCGACGCTGTACCGAAACGAATTTGGCGTCCTTTTTTTCCCACAAACAGAGCTTTCTTTTGGTGGTATTTGATCACCTGTGCGATTTTTTGATCACGCGCTATAAACAAAAAAAGAGCGTAAATTTTGCAAAAATAGCAATATTTTTCCCTTTTTTTTATATGAAATTCCCCCAAAAAAAAATGTAAAAATCAAAATTTTTTAATATTTTCGGCCAATTTGTTTTATGCTACCTATGTTTGGTAAAAAAAATCGCAAAAAGCGTATTTTGATTGGTTTGCGCAAAAGTTATTGCGTTTACTAACAAAGGGAAAGATTTTTGTCATTTTTGTTGTTTTTTTTTTTAACGCGTAATGGCGGCGATCTGCGATTTTTTTTGCGGTACTGCGACATTGCGGCGGACAGATCGGACCCTTGACTGACATTTTTGACACTTTTGGGGTTACCAGTGACATTTCTACAGTAATCAGTGCTATACATATGCACTGTTACTGTAAAAATGCACTGGTAGTGAAGGGGTTAACTTTATTTGAGAGGGAGGGGCTGTGTGTGTCCCTAGGGGCGTGATTCTAACTGTGATTGGCTGTGCCTTCAACTGTATGCAGAGTGATCAATGGATCTACATAGTAGATCCATGTGATCAGCTCTCATACAGAGAGGAGAATGACAGGCAGCTTGTTTACACAAGCTGCCTGACTATCTCCCTCTCCCCCGCCGATCGCAGAGTGGCCGGCGGCGATCGGGTCCGCCGGTCACGCGCGCGGGGGGGTCCGTGACCACGCGGGAGCGGGAGCGCGCCTCCGGCGGCGCGCGCTCGCTCCCTAAACCCTCACAGGCGAGCGACGTAGACCTACGTCACTTTGCCTGTGAGGGGCTGACCGCCGCCGTAGATAGTCGTGCGGCGGTCGGCAAGTGGTTAACCACTTAAGCCCCGGAGTATTTGGCATTTTGGAATTTTTTTTTTTTTTTGCACATATGTTCTGATACCTATGGAAGTGGAAAGCCAACCAGGGATGGAGACGCCTTGCTTACAGCTTGGTGGCTCATATAAAGTCCCACCGTGCGATTTTCGTGCGTTCTTGGTGGATGCAGTTTTGATTTGACCTTAGTGTTTTCCATATACAGGGATGGAGACCAATAGCATGACCTGCTTGTCTCACATAAAGTCCCAAAAGGAAATTAGGGATTTCAAAGGCAGTGTGCTTTACAGGCCATGCCCCATACATAAAATCCCTTCCTATCTATATGCTGCATTTACCAAGGGGATGGAGGTGTAATGATTTTCAGCTGCTCTTTTCCAGTAAGAGGTATTGTACTTAGCTATGGTCATTTTAATTAAATGAATTGTCATTTTTGTTCTTTCTTTAGTATTTTATTAAAAATATACATATTTTTTTTCATTAAATTAACCACTTAAGCCCCGGAGTATTTGGCATTTTGGAATTTTTTTTTTTTTTGCACATATGTTCTGATACCTATGGAAGTGGAAAGCCAACCAGGGATGGAGACGCCTTGCTTACAGCTTGGTGGCTCATATAAAGTCCCACCGTGCGATTTTCGTGCGTTCTTGGTGGATGCAGTTTTGATTTGACCTTAGTGTTTTCCATATACAGGGATGGAGACCAATAGCATGACCTGCTTGTCTCACATAAAGTCCCAAAAGGAAATTAGGGATTTCAAAGGCAGTGTGCTTTACAGGCCATGCCCCATACATAAAATCCCTTCCTATCTATATGCTGCATTCACCAAGGGGATGGAGGTGTAATGATTTTCAGCTGCTCTTTTCCAGTAAGAGGTATTGTACTTAGCTATGGTCATTTTAATTAAATGAATTGTCATTTTTGTTCTTTCTTTAGTATTTTATTAAAAATATACATATTTTTTTTCATTAAATTAACCACTTAAGCCCCGGAGTATTTGGCATTTTGGAATTTTTTTTTTTTTTGCACATATGTTCTGATACCTATGGAAGTGGAAAGCCAACCAGGGATGGAGACGCCTTGCTTACAGCTTGGTGGCTCATATAAAGTCCCACCGTGCGATTTTCGTGCGTTCTTGGTGGATGCAGTTTTGATTTGACCTTAGTGTTTTCCATATACAGGGATGGAGACCAATAGCATGACCTGCTTGTCTCACATAAAGTCCCAAAAGGAAATTAGGGATTTCAAAGGCAGTGTGCTTTACAGGCCATGCCCCATACATAAAATCCCTTCCTATCTATATGCTGCATTCACCAAGGGGATGGAGGTGTAATGATTTTCAGCTGCTCTTTTCCAGTAAGAGGTATTGTACTTAGCTATGGTCATTTTAATTAAATGAATTGTCATTTTTGTTCTTTCTTTAGTATTTTATTAAAAATATACATTTTTTTTTTCAAAAAAACAAGATATTATAAAAACTGTTAAAAAACTTAAAAAAAAAAAAAAAAAAAAAAATTTTTTACTTGCAGTAGCCAGGATTCGAACCTGTCGCACTCTGTATGGGAGGCAAGACCGCTAACCATTGTACCAGCGAACTACTGCACTTAAATAAGCTGCAAAACTTCCCTAAATCTTCAATTATGCAGTGCCATAGTGAAAAGGTATTGTACTTAGCTATGGTCATTTTAATTAAATGAATTGTCATTTTTGTTCTTTCTTTAGTATTTTATTAAAAATATACATATTTTTTTTTCATTAAATTAACCACTTAAGCCCCGGAGGATTTGGCTGCTAAACGACCAGAGGGCATTTTGCGATTCGGCACTGCGTGACTTTAACGGACAATTGCGCGGTCGTGCGACGCTGTACCGAAACGAATTTGGCGTCCTTTTTTTCCCACAAACAGAGCTTTCTTTTGGTGGTATTTGATCACCTGTGCGATTTTTTGATCACGCGCTATAAACAAAAAAAGAGCGTAAATTTTGCAAAAATAGCAATATTTTTCCCTTTTTTTTATATGAAATTCCCCCAAAAAAAAATGTAAAAATCAAAATTTTTTAATATTTTCGGCCAATTTGTTTTATGCTACCTATGTTTGGTAAAAAAAATCGCAAAAAGCGTATTTTGATTGGTTTGCGCAAAAGTTATTGCGTTTACTAACAAAGGGAAAGATTTTTGTCATTTTTGTTGTTTTTTTTTTTAACGCGTAATGGCGGCGATCTGCGATTTTTTTTGCGGTACTGCGACATTGCGGCGGACAGATCGGACCCTTGACTGACATTTTTGACACTTTTGGGGTTACCAGTGACATTTCTACAGTAATCAGTGCTATACATATGCACTGTTACTGTAAAAATGCACTGGTAGTGAAGGGGTTAACTTTATTTGAGAGGGAGGGGCTGTGTGTGTCCCTAGGGGCGTGATTCTAACTGTGATTGGCTGTGCCTTCAACTGTATGCAGAGTGATCAATGGATCTACATAGTAGATCCATGTGATCAGCTCTCATACAGAGAGGAGAATGACAGGCAGCTTGTTTACACAAGCTGCCTGACTATCTCCCTCTCCCCCGCCGATCGCAGAGTGGCCGGCGGCGATCGGGTCCGCCGGTCACGCGCGCGGGGGGGTCCGTGACCACGCGGGAGCGGGAGCGCGCCTCCGGCGGCGCGCGCTCGCTCCCTAAACCCTCACAGGCGAGCGACGTAGACCTACGTCACTTTGCCTGTGAGGGGCTGACCGCCGCCGTAGATAGTCGTGCGGCGGTCGGCAAGTGGTTAACCACTTAAGCCCCGGAGTATTTGGCATTTTGGAATTTTTTTTTTTTTTTGCACATATGTTCTGATACCTATGGAAGTGGAAAGCCAACCAGGGATGGAGACGCCTTGCTTACAGCTTGGTGGCTCATATAAAGTCCCACCGTGCGATTTTCGTGCGTTCTTGGTGGATGCAGTTTTGATTTGACCTTAGTGTTTTCCATATACAGGGATGGAGACCAATAGCATGACCTGCTTGTCTCACATAAAGTCCCAAAAGGAAATTAGGGATTTCAAAGGCAGTGTGCTTTACAGGCCATGCCCCATACATAAAATCCCTTCCTATCTATATGCTGCATTTACCAAGGGGATGGAGGTGTAATGATTTTCAGCTGCTCTTTTCCAGTAAGAGGTATTGTACTTAGCTATGGTCATTTTAATTAAATGAATTGTCATTTTTGTTCTTTCTTTAGTATTTTATTAAAAATATACATATTTTTTTTCATTAAATTAACCACTTAAGCCCCGGAGTATTTGGCATTTTGGAATTTTTTTTTTTTTTGCACATATGTTCTGATACCTATGGAAGTGGAAAGCCAACCAGGGATGGAGACGCCTTGCTTACAGCTTGGTGGCTCATATAAAGTCCCACCGTGCGATTTTCGTGCGTTCTTGGTGGATGCAGTTTTGATTTGACCTTAGTGTTTTCCATATACAGGGATGGAGACCAATAGCATGACCTGCTTGTCTCACATAAAGTCCCAAAAGGAAATTAGGGATTTCAAAGGCAGTGTGCTTTACAGGCCATGCCCCATACATAAAATCCCTTCCTATCTATATGCTGCATTCACCAAGGGGATGGAGGTGTAATGATTTTCAGCTGCTCTTTTCCAGTAAGAGGTATTGTACTTAGCTATGGTCATTTTAATTAAATGAATTGTCATTTTTGTTCTTTCTTTAGTATTTTATTAAAAATATACATATTTTTTTTCATTAAATTAACCACTTAAGCCCCGGAGTATTTGGCATTTTGGAATTTTTTTTTTTTTTGCACATATGTTCTGATACCTATGGAAGTGGAAAGCCAACCAGGGATGGAGACGCCTTGCTTACAGCTTGGTGGCTCATATAAAGTCCCACCGTGCGATTTTCGTGCGTTCTTGGTGGATGCAGTTTTGATTTGACCTTAGTGTTTTCCATATACAGGGATGGAGACCAATAGCATGACCTGCTTGTCTCACATAAAGTCCCAAAAGGAAATTAGGGATTTCAAAGGCAGTGTGCTTTACAGGCCATGCCCCATACATAAAATCCCTTCCTATCTATATGCTGCATTCACCAAGGGGATGGAGGTGTAATGATTTTCAGCTGCTCTTTTCCAGTAAGAGGTATTGTACTTAGCTATGGTCATTTTAATTAAATGAATTGTCATTTTTGTTCTTTCTTTAGTATTTTATTAAAAATATACATTTTTTTTTCAAAAAAACAAGATATTATAAAAACTGTTAAAAAACTTAAAAAAAAAAAAAAAAAAAAAAAAAATTTTTTACTTGCAGTAGCCAGGATTCGAACCTGTCACACTCTGTATGGGAGGCAAGACCGCTAACCATTGTACCAGCGAACTACTGCACTTAAATAAGCTGCAAAACTTCCCTAAATCTTCAATTATGCAGTGCCATAGTGAAAAGGTAATGTACTTAGCTATGGTCATTTTAATTAAATGAATTGTCATTTTTGTTCTTTCTTTAGTATTTTATTAAAAATATACATATTTTTTTTTCATTAAATTAACCACTTAAGCCCCGGAGTATTTGGCATTTTGGAATTTTTTTTTTTTTTGCACATATGTTCTGATACCTATGGAAGTGGAAAGCCAACCAGGGATGGAGACGCCTTGCTTACAGCTTGGTGGCTCATATAAAGTCCCACCGTGCGATTTTCGTGCGTTCTTGGTGGATGCAGTTTTGATTTGACCTTAGTGTTTTCCATATACAGGGATGGAGACCAATAGCATGACCTGCTTGTCTCACATAAAGTCCCAAAAGGAAATTAGGGATTTCAAAGGCAGTGTGCTTTACAGGCCATGCCCCATACATAAAATCCCTTCCTATCTATATGCTGCATTTACCAAGGGGATGGAGGTGTAATGATTTTCAGCTGCTCTTTTCCAGTAAGAGGTATTGTACTTAGCTATGGTCATTTTAATTAAATGAATTGTCATTTTTGTTCTTTCTTTAGTATTTTATTAAAAATATACATTTTTTTTTCAAAAAAACAAGATATTATAAAAACTGTTAAAAAACTTAAAAAAAAAAAAAAAAAAAAAATTTTTTACTTGCAGTAGCCAGGATTCGAACCTGTCACACTCTGTATGGGAGGCAAGACCGCTAACCATTGTACCAGCGAACTACTGCACTTAAATAAGCTGCAAAACTTCCCTAAATCTTCAATTATGCAGTGCCATAGTGAAAAGGTAATGTACTTAGCTATGGTCATTTTAATTAAATGAATTGTCATTTTTGTTCTTTCTTTAGTATTTTATTAAAAATATACATATTTTTTTTTCATTAAATTAACCACTTAAGCCCCGGAGTATTTGGCATTTTGGAAATTTTTTTTTTTTTGCACATATGTTCTGATACCTATGGAAGTGGAAAGCCAACCAGGGATGGAGACGCCTTGCTTACAGCTTGGTGGCTCATATAAAGTCCCACCGTGCGATTTTCGTGCGTTCTTGGTGGATGCAGTTTTGATTTGACCTTAGTGTTTTCCATATACAGGGATGGAGACCAATAGCATGACCTGCTTGTCTCACATAAAGTCCCAAAAGGAAATTAGGGATTTCAAAGGCAGTGTGCTTTACAGGCCATGCCCCATACATAAAATCCCTTCCTATCTATATGCTGCATTTACCAAGGGGATGGAGGTGTAATGATTTTCAGCTGCTCTTTTCCAGTAAGAGGTATTGTACTTAGCTATGGTCATTTTAATTAAATGAATTGTCATTTTTGTTCTTTCTTTAGTATTTTATTAAAAATATACATTTTTTTTTCAAAAAAACAAGATATTATAAAAACTGTTAAAAAACTTAAAAAAAAAAAAAAAAAAAAAATTTTTTACTTGCAGTAGCCAGGATTCGAACCTGTCGCACTCTGTATGGGAGGCAAGACCGCTAACCATTGTACCAGCGAACTACTGCACTTAAATAAGCTGCAAAACTTCCCTAAATCTTCAATTATGCAGTGCCATAGTGAAAAGGTATTGTACTTAGCTATGGTCATTTTAATTAAATGAATTGTCATTTTTGTTCTTTCTTTAGTATTTTATTAAAAATATACATATGTTTTTTTTCATTAAATTAACCACTTAAGCCCCGGAGGATTTGGCTGCTAAACGACCAGAGGGCATTTTGCGATTCGGCACTGCGTGACTTTAACGGACAATTGCGCGGTCGTGCGACGCTGTACCGAAACGAATTTGGCGTCCTTTTTTTCCCACAAACAGAGCTTTCTTTTGGTGGTATTTGATCACCTGTGCGATTTTTTGATCACGCGCTATAAACAAAAAAAGAGCGTAAATTTTGCAAAAATAGCAATATTTTTCCCTTTTTTTTATATGAAATTCCCCCAAAAAAAAATGTAAAAATCAAAATTTTTTAATATTTTCGGCCAATTTGTTTTATGCTACCTATGTTTGGTAAAAAAAATCGCAAAAAGCGTATTTTGATTGGTTTGCGCAAAAGTTATTGCGTTTACTAACAAAGGGAAAGATTTTTGTCATTTTTGTTGTTTTTTTTTTTTAACGCGTAATGGCGGCGATCTGCGATTTTTTTTGCGGTACTGCGACATTGCGGCGGACAGATCGGACCCTTGACTGACATTTTTGACACTTTTGGGGTTACCAGTGACATTTCTACAGTAATCAGTGCTATACATATGCACTGTTACTGTAAAAATGCACTGGTAGTGAAGGGGTTAACTTTATTTGAGAGGGAGGGGCTGTGTGTGTCCCTAGGGGCGTGATTCTAACTGTGATTGGCTGTGCCTTCAACTGTATGCAGAGTGATCAATGGATCTACATAGTAGATCCATGTGATCAACTCTCATACAGAGAGGAGAATGACAGGCAGCTTGTTTACACAAGCTGCCTGACTATCTCCCTCTCCCCCGCCGATCGCAGAGTGGCCGGCGGCGATCGGGTCCGCCGGTCACGCGCGCGGGGGGGTCCGTGACCACGCGGGAGCGGGAGCGCGCCTCCGGCGGCGCGCGCTCGCTCCCTAAACCCTCACAGGCGAGCGACGTAGACCTACGTCACTTTGCCTGTGAGGGGCTGACCGCCGCCGTAGATAGTCGTGCGGCGGTCGGCAAGTGGTTAACCACTTAAGCCCCGGAGTATTTGGCATTTTGGAATTTTTTTTTTTTTTTGCACATATGTTCTGATACCTATGGAAGTGGAAAGCCAACCAGGGATGGAGACGCCTTGCTTACAGCTTGGTGGCTCATATAAAGTCCCACCGTGCGATTTTCGTGCGTTCTTGGTGGATGCAGTTTTGATTTGAGCTTAGTGTTTTCCATATACAGGGATGGAGACCAATAGCATGACCTGCTTGTCTCACATAAAGTCCCAAAAGGAAATTAGGGATTTCAAAGGCAGTGTGCTTTACAGGCCATGCCCCATACATAAAATCCCTTCCTATCTATATGCTGCATTCACCAAGGGGATGGAGGTGTAATGATTTTCAGCTGCTCTTTTCCAGTAAGAGGTATTGTACTTAGCTATGGTCATTTTAATTAAATGAATTGTCATTTTTGTTCTTTCTTTAGTATTTTATTAAAAATATACATATTTTTTTTCAAAAAAACAAGATATTATAAAAACTGTTAAAAAACTTAAAAAAAAAAAAAAACATTTTTTACTTCCAGTAGCCAGGATTCGAACCTGTCGCACTCTGTATGGGAGGCAAGACCGCTAACCATTGTACCAGCGAACTACTGCACTTAAATAAGCTGCAAAACTTCCCTAAATCTTCAAGTATGCAGTGCCATAGTGAAAAGGTATTGTACTTAGCTATGGTCATTTTAATTAAATGAATTGTCATTTTTGTTCTTTCTTTAGTATTTTATTAAAAATATACATATGTTTTTTTTCATTAAATTAACCACTTAAGCCCCGGAGGATTTGGCTGCTAAACGACCAGAGGGTATTTTGCGATTCGGCACTGCGTGACTTTAACGGACAATTGCGCGGTCGTGCGACGCTGTACCGAAACGAATTTGGCGTCCTTTTTTTCCCACAAACAGAGCTTTCTTTTGGTGGTATTTGATCACCTGTGCGATTTTTTGATCACGCGCTATAAACAAAAAAAGAGCGTAAATTTTGCAAAAATAGCAATATTTTTCCCTTTTTTTTATATGAAATTCCCCCAAAAAAAAATGTAAAAATCAAAATTTTTTAATATTTTCGGCCAATTTGTTTTATGCTACCTATGTTTGGTAAAAAAAATCGCAAAAAGCGTATTTTGATTGGTTTGCGCAAAAGTTATTGCGTTTACTAACAAAGGGAAAGATTTTTGTCATTTTTGTTGTTTTTTTTTTTAACGCGTAATGGCGGCGATCTGCGATTTTTTTTGCGGTACTGCGACATTGCGGCGGACAGATCGGACCCTTGACTGACATTTTTGACACTTTTGGGGTTACCAGTGACATTTCTACAGTAATCAGTGCTATACATATGCACTGTTACTGTAAAAATGCACTGGTAGTGAAGGGGTTAACTTTATTTGAGAGGGAGGGGCTGTGTGTGTCCCTAGGGGCGTGATTCTAACTGTGATTGGCTGTGCCTTCAACTGTATGCAGAGTGATCAATGGATCTACATAGTAGATCCATGTGATCAACTCTCATACAGAGAGGAGAATGACAGGCAGCTTGTTTACACAAGCTGCCTGACTATCTCCCTCTCCCCCGCCGATCGCAGAGTGGCCGGCGGCGATCGGGTCCGCCGGTCACGCGCGCGGGGGGGTCCGTGACCACGCGGGAGCGGGAGCGCGCCTCCGGCGGCGCGCGCTCGCTCCCTAAACCCTCACAGGCGAGCGACGTAGACCTACGTCACTTTGCCTGTGAGGGGCTGACCGCCGCCGTAGATAGTCGTGCGGCGGTCGGCAAGTGGTTAACCACTTAAGCCCCGGAGTATTTGGCATTTTGGAATTTTTTTTTTTTTTTGCACATATGTTCTGATACCTATGGAAGTGGAAAGCCAACCAGGGATGGAGACGCCTTGCTTACAGCTTGGTGGCTCATATAAAGTCCCACCGTGCGATTTTCGTGCGTTCTTGGTGGATGCAGTTTTGATTTGAGCTTAGTGTTTTCCATATACAGGGATGGAGACCAATAGCATGACCTGCTTGTCTCACATAAAGTCCCAAAAGGAAATTAGGGATTTCAAAGGCAGTGTGCTTTACAGGCCATGCCCCATACATAAAATCCCTTCCTATCTATATGCTGCATTTACCAAGGGGATGGAGGTGTAATGATTTTCAGCTGCTCTTTTCCAGTAAGAGGTATTGTACTTAGCTATGGTCATTTTAATTAAATGAATTGTCATTTTTGTTCTTTCTTTAGTATTTTATTAAAAATATACATATTTTTTTTCATTAAATTAACCACTTAAGCCCCGGAGTATTTGGCATTTTGGAATTTTTTTTTTTTTTTGCACATATGTTCTGATACCTATGGAAGTGGAAAGCCAACCAGGGATGGAGACGCCTTGCTTACAGCTTGGTGGCTCATATAAAGTCCCACCGTGCGATTTTCGTGCGTTCTTGGTGGATGCAGTTTTGATTTGACCTTAGTGTTTTCCATATACAGGGATGGAGACCAATAGCATGACCTGCTTGTCTCACATAAAGTCCCAAAAGGAAATTAGGGATTTCAAAGGCAGTGTGCTTTACAGGCCATGCCCCATACATAAAATCCCTTCCTATCTATATGCTGCATTTACCAAGGGGATGGAGGTGTAATGATTTTCAGCTGCTCTTTTCCAGTAAGAGGTATTGTACTTAGCTATGGTCATTTTAATTAAATGAATTGTCATTTTTGTTCTTTCTTTAGTATTTTATTAAAAATATACATATTTTTTTTCATTAAATTAACCACTTAAGCCCCGGAGTATTTGGCATTTTGGAATTTTTTTTTTTTTTTGCACATATGTTCTGATACCTATGGAAGTGGAAAGCCAACCAGGGATGGAGACGCCTTGCTTACAGCTTGGTGGCTCATATAAAGTCCCACCGTGCGATTTTCGTGCGTTCTTGGTGGATGCAGTTTTGATTTGACCTTAGTGTTTTCCATATACAGGGATGGAGACCAATAGCATGACCTGCTTGTCTCACATAAAGTCCCAAAAGGAAATTAGGGATTTCAAAGGCAGTGTGCTTTACAGGCCATGCCCCATACATAAAATCCCTTCCTATCTATATGCTGCATTTACCAAGGGGATGGAGGTGTAATGATTTTCAGCTGCTCTTTTCCAGTAAGAGGTATTGTACTTAGCTATGGTCATTTTAATTAAATGAATTGTCATTTTTGTTCTTTCTTTAGTATTTTATTAAAAATATACATATTTTTTTTCATTAAATTAACCACTTAAGCCCCGGAGTATTTGGCATTTTGGAATTTTTTTTTTTTTTGCACATATGTTCTGATACCTATGGAAGTGGAAAGCCAACCAGGGATGGAGACGCCTTGCTTACAGCTTGGTGGCTCATATAAAGTCCCACCGTGCGATTTTCGTGCGTTCTTGGTGGATGCAGTTTTGATTTGACCTTAGTGTTTTCCATATACAGGGATGGAGACCAATAGCATGACCTGCTTGTCTCACATAAAGTCCCAAAAGGAAATTAGGGATTTCAA
Organism: Pelophylax lessonae; assembly: GCF_965119305.1. Taxonomy (NCBI): domain Eukaryota; kingdom Metazoa; phylum Chordata; class Amphibia; order Anura; family Ranidae; genus Pelophylax; species Pelophylax lessonae. Next base: position 191,636 of record NW_028120048.1, on the reverse strand, counting down.
AGGCAGTGTGCTTTACAGGCCATGCCCCATACATAAAATCCCTTCCTATCTATATGCTGCATTTACCAAGGGGATGGAGGTGTAATGATTTTCAGCTGCTCTTTTCCAGTAAGAGGTATTGTACTTAGCTATGGTCATTTTAATTAAATGAATTGTCATTTTTGTTCTTTCTTTAGTATTTTATTAAAAATATACATTTTTTTTTCAAAAAAACAAGATATTATAAAAACTGTTAAAAAACTTAAAAAAAAAAAAAAAAAAAAAAAATTTTTTACTTGCAGTAGCCAGGATTCGAACCTGTCGCACTCTGTATGGGAGGCAAGACCGCTAACCATTGTACCAGCGAACTACTGCACTTAAATAAGCTGCAAAACTTCCCTAAATCTTCAATTATGCAGTGCCATAGTGAAAAGGTATTGTACTTAGCTATGGTCATTTTAATTAAATGAATTGTCATTTTTGTTCTTTCTTTAGTATTTTATTAAAAATATACATATTTTTTTTTCATTAAATTAACCACTTAAGCCCCGGAGGATTTGGCTGCTAAACGACCAGAGGGCATTTTGCGATTCGGCACTGCGTGACTTTAACGGACAATTGCGCGGTCGTGCGACGCTGTACCGAAACGAATTTGGCGTCCTTTTTTTCCCACAAACAGAGCTTTCTTTTGGTGGTATTTGATCACCTGTGCGATTTTTTGATCACGCGCTATAAACAAAAAAAGAGCGTAAATTTTGCAAAAATAGCAATATTTTTCCCTTTTTTTTATATGAAATTCCCCCAAAAAAAAATGTAAAAATCAAAATTTTTTAATATTTTCGGCCAATTTGTTTTATGCTACCTATGTTTGGTAAAAAAAATCGCAAAAAGCGTATTTTGATTGGTTTGCGCAAAAGTTATTGCGTTTACTAACAAAGGGAAAGATTTTTGTCATTTTTGTTGTTTTTTTTTTTAACGCGTAATGGCGGCGATCTGCGATTTTTTTTGCGGTACTGCGACATTGCGGCGGACAGATCGGACCCTTGACTGACATTTTTGACACTTTTGGGGTTACCAGTGACATTTCTACAGTAATCAGTGCTATACATATGCACTGTTACTGTAAAAATGCACTGGTAGTGAAGGGGTTAACTTTATTTGAGAGGGAGGGGCTGTGTGTGTCCCTAGGGGCGTGATTCTAACTGTGATTGGCTGTGCCTTCAACTGTATGCAGAGTGATCAATGGATCTACATAGTAGATCCATGTGATCAACTCTCATACAGAGAGGAGAATGACAGGCAGCTTGTTTACACAAGCTGCCTGACTATCTCCCTCTCCCCCGCCGATCGCAGAGTGGCCGGCGGCGATCGGGTCCGCCGGTCACGCGCGCGGGGGGGTCCGTGACCACGCGGGAGCGGGAGCGCGCCTCCGGCGGCGCGCGCTCGCTCCCTAAACCCTCACAGGCGAGCGACGTAGACCTACGTCACTTTGCCTGTGAGGGGCTGACCGCCGCCGTAGATAGTCGTGCGGCGGTCGGCAAGTGGTTAACCACTTAAGCCCCGGAGTATTTGGCATTTTGGAATTTTTTTTTTTTTTTGCACATATGTTCTGATACCTATGGAAGTGGAAAGCCAACCAGGGATGGAGACGCCTTGCTTACAGCTTGGTGGCTCATATAAAGTCCCACCGTGCGATTTTCGTGCGTTCTTGGTGGATGCAGTTTTGATTTGAGCTTAGTGTTTTCCATATACAGGGATGGAGACCAATAGCATGACCTGCTTGTCTCACATAAAGTCCCAAAAGGAAATTAGGGATTTCAAAGGCAGTGTGCTTTACAGGCCATGCCCCATACATAAAATCCCTTCCTATCTATATGCTGCATTTACCAAGGGGATGGAGGTGTAATGATTTTCAGCTGCTCTTTTCCAGTAAGAGGTATTGTACTTAGCTATGGTCATTTTAATTAAATGAATTGTCATTTTTGTTCTTTCTTTAGTATTTTATTAAAAATATACATATTTTTTTTCATTAAATTAACCACTTAAGCCCCGGAGTATTTGGCATTTTGGAATTTTTTTTTTTTTTTGCACATATGTTCTGATACCTATGGAAGTGGAAAGCCAACCAGGGATGGAGACGCCTTGCTTACAGCTTGGTGGCTCATATAAAGTCCCACCGTGCGATTTTCGTGCGTTCTTGGTGGATGCAGTTTTGATTTGACCTTAGTGTTTTCCATATACAGGGATGGAGACCAATAGCATGACCTGCTTGTCTCACATAAAGTCCCAAAAGGAAATTAGGGATTTCAAAGGCAGTGTGCTTTACAGGCCATGCCCCATACATAAAATCCCTTCCTATCTATATGCTGCATTTACCAAGGGGATGGAGGTGTAATGATTTTCAGCTGCTCTTTTCCAGTAAGAGGTATTGTACTTAGCTATGGTCATTTTAATTAAATGAATTGTCATTTTTGTTCTTTCTTTAGTATTTTATTAAAAATATACATATTTTTTTTCATTAAATTAACCACTTAAGCCCCGGAGTATTTGGCATTTTGGAATTTTTTTTTTTTTTTGCACATATGTTCTGATACCTATGGAAGTGGAAAGCCAACCAGGGATGGAGACGCCTTGCTTACAGCTTGGTGGCTCATATAAAGTCCCACCGTGCGATTTTCGTGCGTTCTTGGTGGATGCAGTTTTGATTTGACCTTAGTGTTTTCCATATACAGGGATGGAGACCAATAGCATGACCTGCTTGTCTCACATAAAGTCCCAAAAGGAAATTAGGGATTTCAAAGGCAGTGTGCTTTACAGGCCATGCCCCATACATAAAATCCCTTCCTATCTATATGCTGCATTTACCAAGGGGATGGAGGTGTAATGATTTTCAGCTGCTCTTTTCCAGTAAGAGGTATTGTACTTAGCTATGGTCATTTTAATTAAATGAATTGTCATTTTTGTTCTTTCTTTAGTATTTTATTAAAAATATACATATTTTTTTTCATTAAATTAACCACTTAAGCCCCGGAGTATTTGGCATTTTGGATTTTTTTTTTTTTTTGCACATATGTTCTGATACCTATGGAAGTGGAAAGCCAACCAGGGATGGAGACGCCTTGCTTACAGCTTGGTGGCTCATATAAAGTCCCACCGTGCGATTTTCGTGCGTTCTTGGTGGATGCAGTTTTGATTTGACCTTAGTGTTTTCCATATACAGGGATGGAGACCAATAGCATGACCTGCTTGTCTCACATAAAGTCCCAAAAGGAAATTAGGGATTTCAAAGGCAGTGTGCTTTACAGGCCATGCCCCATACATAAAATCCCTTCCTATCTATATGCTGCATTTACCAAGGGGATGGAGGTGTAATGATTTTCAGCTGCTCTTTTCCAGTAAGAGGTATTGTACTTAGCTATGGTCATTTTAATTAAATGAATTGTCATTTTTGTTCTTTCTTTAGTATTTTATTAAAAATATACATTTTTTTTTCAAAAAAACAAGATATTATAAAAACTGTTAAAAAACTTAAAAAAAAAAAAAAAAAAAAAAATTTTTTACTTGCAGTAGCCAGGATTCGAACCTGTCGCACTCTGTATGGGAGGCAAGACCGCTAACCATTGTACCAGCGAACTACTGCACTTAAATAAGCTGCAAAACTTCCCTAAATCTTCAATTATGCAGTGCCATAGTGAAAAGGTATTGTACTTAGCTATGGTCATTTTAATTAAATGAATTGTCATTTTTGTTCTTTCTTTAGTATTTTATTAAAAATATACATATTTTTTTTTCATTAAATTAACCACTTAAGCCCCGGAGGATTTGGCTGCTAAACGACCAGAGGGCATTTTGCGATTCGGCACTGCGTGACTTTAACGGACAATTGCGCGGTCGTGCGACGCTGTACCGAAACGAATTTGGCGTCCTTTTTTTCCCACAAACAGAGCTTTCTTTTGGTGGTATTTGATCACCTGTGCGATTTTTTGATCACGCGCTATAAACAAAAAAAGAGCGTAAATTTTGCAAAAATAGCAATATTTTTCCCTTTTTTTTATATGAAATTCCCCCAAAAAAAAATGTAAAAATCAAAATTTTTTAATATTTTCGGCCAATTTGTTTTATGCTACCTATGTTTGGTAAAAAAAATCGCAAAAAGCGTATTTTGATTGGTTTGCGCAAAAGTTATTGCGTTTACTAACAAAGGGAAAGATTTTTGTCATTTTTGTTGTTTTTTTTTTTAACGCGTAATGGCGGCGATCTGCGATTTTTTTTGCGGTACTGCGACATTGCGGCGGACAGATCGGACCCTTGACTGACATTTTTGACACTTTTGGGGTTACCAGTGACATTTCTACAGTAATCAGTGCTATACATATGCACTGTTACTGTAAAAATGCACTGGTAGTGAAGGGGTTAACTTTATTTGAGAGGGAGGGGCTGTGTGTGTCCCTAGGGGCGTGATTCTAACTGTGATTGGCTGTGCCTTCAACTGTATGCAGAGTGATCAATGGATCTACATAGTAGATCCATGTGATCAGCTCTCATACAGAGAGGAGAATGACAGGCAGCTTGTTTACACAAGCTGCCTGACTATCTCCCTCTCCCCCGCCGATCGCAGAGTGGCCGGCGGCGATCGGGTCCGCCGGTCACGCGCGCGGGGGGGTCCGTGACCACGCGGGAGCGGGAGCGCGCCTCCGGCGGCGCGCGCTCGCTCCCTAAACCCTCACAGGCGAGCGACGTAGACCTACGTCACTTTGCCTGTGAGGGGCTGACCGCCGCCGTAGATAGTCGTGCGGCGGTCGGCAAGTGGTTAACCACTTAAGCCCCGGAGTATTTGGCATTTTGGAATTTTTTTTTTTTTTTGCACATATGTTCTGATACCTATGGAAGTGGAAAGCCAACCAGTGATGGAGACGCCTTGCTTACAGCTTGGTGGCTCATATAAAGTCCCACCGTGCGATTTTCGTGCGTTCTTGGTGGATGCAGTTTTGATTTGACCTTAGTGTTTTCCATATACAGGGATGGAGACCAATAGCATGACCTGCTTGTCTCACATAAAGTCCCAAAAGGAAATTAGGGATTTCAAAGGCAGTGTGCTTTACAGGCCATGCCCCATACATAAAATCCCTTCCTATCTATATGCTGCATTTACCAAGGGGATGGAGGTGTAATGATTTTCAGCTGCTCTTTTCCAGTAAGAGGTATTGTACTTAGCTATGGTCATTTTAATTAAATGAATTGTCATTTTTGTTCTTTCTTTAGTATTTTATTAAAAATATACATATTTTTTTTCATTAAATTAACCACTTAAGCCCCGGAGTATTTGGCATTTTGGAATTTTTTTTTTTTTTGCACATATGTTCTGATACCTATGGAAGTGGAAAGCCAACCAGGGATGGAGACGCCTTGCTTACAGCTTGGTGGCTCATATAAAGTCCCACCGTGCGATTTTCGTGCGTTCTTGGTGGATGCAGTTTTGATTTGACCTTAGTGTTTTCCATATACAGGGATGGAGACCAATAGCATGACCTGCTTGTCTCACATAAAGTCCCAAAAGGAAATTAGGGATTTCAAAGGCAGTGTGCTTTACAGGCCATGCCCCATACATAAAATCCCTTCCTATCTATATGCTGCATTCACCAAGGGGATGGAGGTGTAATGATTTTCAGCTGCTCTTTTCCAGTAAGAGGTATTGTACTTAGCTATGGTCATTTTAATTAAATGAATTGTCATTTTTGTTCTTTCTTTAGTATTTTATTAAAAATATACATTTTTTTTTCAAAAAAACAAGATATTATAAAAACTGTTAAAAAACTTAAAAAAAAAAAAAAAAAAAAAAATTTTTTACTTGCAGTAGCCAGGATTCGAACCTGTCACACTCTGTATGGGAGGCAAGACCGCTAACCATTGTACCAGCGAACTACTGCACTTAAATAAGCTGCAAAACTTCCCTAAATCTTCAATTATGCAGTGCCATAGTGAAAAGGTATTGTACTTAGCTATGGTCATTTTAATTAAATGAATTGTCATTTTTGTTCTTTCTTTAGTATTTTATTAAAAATATACATATTTTTTTTTCATTAAATTAACCACTTAAGCCCCGGAGTATTTGGCATTTTGGAATTTTTTTTTTTTTTTGCACATATGTTCTGATACCTATGGAAGTGGAAAGCCAACCAGGGATGGAGACGCCTTGCTTACAGCTTGGTGGCTCATATAAAGTCCCACCGTGCGATTTTCGTGCGTTCTTGGTGGATGCAGTTTTGATTTGACCTTAGTGTTTTCCATATACAGGGATGGAGACCAATAGCATGACCTGCTTGTCTCACATAAAGTCCCAAAAGGAAATTAGGGATTTCAAAGGCAGTGTGCTTTACAGGCCATGCCCCATACATAAAATCCCTTCCTATCTATATGCTGCATTTACCAAGGGGATGGAGGTGTAATGATTTTCAGCTGCTCTTTTCCAGTAAGAGGTATTGTACTTAGCTATGGTCATTTTAATTAAATGAATTGTCATTTTTGTTCTTTCTTTAGTATTTTATTAAAAATATACATATTTTTTTTCATTAAATTAACCACTTAAGCCCCGGAGTATTTGGCATTTTGGAATTTTTTTTTTTTTTTGCACATATGTTCTGATACCTATGGAAGTGGAAAGCCAACCAGGGATGGAGACGCCTTGCTTACAGCTTGGTGGCTCATATAAAGTCCCACCGTGCGATTTTCGTGCGTTCTTGGTGGATGCAGTTTTGATTTGACCTTAGTGTTTTCCATATACAGGGATGGAGACCAATAGCATGACCTGCTTGTCTCACATAAAGTCCCAAAAGGAAATTAGGGATTTCAAAGGCAGTGTGCTTTACAGGCCATGCCCCATACATAAAATCCCTTCCTATCTATATGCTGCATTCACCAAGGGGATGGAGGTGTAATGATTTTCAGCTGCTCTTTTCCAGTAAGAGGTATTGTACTTAGCTATGGTCATTTTAATTAAATGAATTGTCATTTTTGTTCTTTCTTTAGTATTTTATTAAAAATATACATATTTTTTTTCATTAAATTAACCACTTAAGCCCCGGAGTATTTGGCATTTTGGAATTTTTTTTTTTTTTGCACATATGTTCTGATACCTATGGAAGTGGAAAGCCAACCAGGGATGGAGACGCCTTGCTTACAGCTTGGTGGCTCATATAAAGTCCCACCGTGCGATTTTCGTGCGTTCTTGGTGGATGCAGTTTTGATTTGACCTTAGTGTTTTCCATATACAGGGATGGAGACCAATAGCATGACCTGCTTGTCTCACATAAAGTCCCAAAAGGAAATTAGGGATTTCAAAGGCAGTGTGCTTTACAGGCCATGCCCCATACATAAAATCCCTTCCTATCTATATGCTGCATTTACCAAGGGGATGGAGGTGTAATGATTTTCAGCTGCTCTTTTCCAGTAAGAGGTATTGTACTTAGCTATGGTCATTTTAATTAAATGAATTGTCATTTTTGTTCTTTCTTTAGTATTTTATTAAAAATATACATATTTTTTTTCATTAAATTAACCACTTAAGCCCCGGAGTATTTGGCATTTTGGAATTTTTTTTTTTTTTGCACATATGTTCTGATACCTATGGAAGTGGAAAGCCAACCAGGGATGGAGACGCCTTGCTTACAGCTTGGTGGCTCATATAAAGTCCCACCGTGCGATTTTCGTGCGTTCTTGGTGGATGCAGTTTTGATTTGACCTTAGTGTTTTCCATATACAGGGATGGAGACCAATAGCATGACCTGCTTGTCTCACATAAAGTCCCAAAAGGAAATTAGGGATTTCAAAGGCAGTGTGCTTTACAGGCCATGCCCCATACATAAAATCCCTTCCTATCTATATGCTGCATTCACCAAGGGGATGGAGGTGTAATGATTTTCAGCTGCTCTTTTCCAGTAAGAGGTATTGTACTTAGCTATGGTCATTTTAATTAAATGAATTGTCATTTTTGTTCTTTCTTTAGTATTTTATTAAAAATATACATTTTTTTTTCAAAAAAACAAGATATTATAAAAACTGTTAAAAAACTTAAAAAAAAAAAAAAAAAAATGTTTTTACTTGCAGTAGCCAGGATTCGAACCTGTCACACTCTGTATGGGAGGCAAGACCGCTAACCATTGTACCAGCGAACTACTGCACTTAAATAAGCTGCAAAACTTCCCTAAATCTTCAATTATGCAGTGCCATAGTGAAAAGGTATTGTACTTAGCTATGGTCATTTTAATTAAATGAATTGTCATTTTTGTTCTTTCTTTAGTATTTTATTAAAAATATACATATTTTTTTTCATTAAATTAACCACTTAAGCCCCGGAGTATTTGGCATTTTGGAATTTTTTTTTTTTTGCACATATGTTCTGATACCTATGGAAGTGGAAAGCCAACCAGGGATGGAGACGCCTTGCTTACAGCTTGGTGGCTCATATAAAGTCCCACCGTGCGATTTTCGTGCGTTCTTGGTGGATGCAGTTTTGATTTGACCTTAGTGTTTTCCATATACAGGGATGGAGACCAATAGCATGACCTGCTTGTCTCACATAAAGTCCCAAAAGGAAATTAGGGATTTCAAAGGCAGTGTGCTTTACAGGCCATGCCCCATACATAAAATCCCTTCCTATCTATATGCTGCATTCACCAAGGGGATGGAGGTGTAATGATTTTCAGCTGCTCTTTTCCAGTAAGAGGTATTGTACTTAGCTATGGTCATTTTAATTAAATGAATTGTCATTTTTGTTCTTTCTTTAGTATTTTATTAAAAATATACATTTTTTTTTTCAAAAAAACAAGATATTATAAAAACTGTTAAAAAACTTAAAAAAAAAAAAAAAAAAAAAGTTTTTTACTTGCAGTAGCCAGGATTCGAACCTGTCGCACTCTGTATGGGAGGCAAGACCGCTAACCATTGTACCAGCGAACTACTGCACTTAAATAAGCTGCAAAACTTCCCTAAATCTTCAATTATGCAGTGCCATAGTGAAAAGGTATTGTACTTAGCTATGGTCATTTTAATTAAATGAATTGTCATTTTTGTTCTTTCTTTAGTATTTTATTAAAAATATACATATTTTTTTTTCATTAAATTAACCACTTAAGCCCCGGAGGATTTGGCTGCTAAACGACCAGAGGGCATTTTGCGATTCGGCACTGCGTGACTTTAACGGACAATTGCGCGGTCGTGCGACGCTGTACCGAAACGAATTTGGCGTCCTTTTTTTCCCACAAACAGAGCTTTCTTTTGGTGGTATTTGATCACCTGTGCGATTTTTTGATCACGCGCTATAAACAAAAAAAGAGCGTAAATTTTGCAAAAATAGCAATATTTTTCCCTTTTTTTTATATGAAATTCCCCCAAAAAAAAATGTAAAAATCAAAATTTTTTAATATTTTCGGCCAATTTGTTTTATGCTACCTATGTTTGGTAAAAAAAATCGCAAAAAGCGTATTTTGATTGGTTTGCGCAAAAGTTATTGCGTTTACTAACAAAGGGAAAGATTTTTGTCATTTTTGTTGTTTTTTTTTTTAACGCGTAATGGCGGCGATCTGCGATTTTTTTTGCGGTACTGCGACATTGCGGCGGACAGATCGGACCCTTGACTGACATTTTTGACACTTTTGGGGTTACCAGTGACATTTCTACAGTAATCAGTGCTATACATATGCACTGTTACTGTAAAAATGCACTGGTAGTGAAGGGGTTAACTTTATTTGAGAGGGAGGGGCTGTGTGTGTCCCTAGGGGCGTGATTCTAACTGTGATTGGCTGTGCCTTCAACTGTATGCAGAGTGATCAATGGATCTACATAGTAGATCCATGTGATCAGCTCTCATACAGAGAGGAGAATGACAGGCAGCTTGTTTACACAAGCTGCCTGACTATCTCCCTCTCCCCCGCCGATCGCAGAGTGGCCGGCGGCGATCGGGTCCGCCGGTCACGCGCGCGGGGGGGTCCGTGACCACGCGGGAGCGGGAGCGCGCCTCCGGCGGCGCGCGCTCGCTCCCTAAACCCTCACAGGCGAGCGACGTAGACCTACGTCACTTTGCCTGTGAGGGGCTGACCGCCGCCGTAGATAGTCGTGCGGCGGTCGGCAAGTGGTTAACCACTTAAGCCCCGGAGTATTTGGCATTTTGGAATTTTTTTTTTTTTTTGCACATATGTTCTGATACCTATGGAAGTGGAAAGCCAACCAGGGATGGAGACGCCTTGCTTACAGCTTGGTGGCTCATATAAAGTCCCACCGTGCGATTTTCGTGCGTTCTTGGTGGATGCAGTTTTGATTTGACCTTAGTGTTTTCCATATACAGGGATGGAGACCAATAGCATGACCTGCTTGTCTCACATAAAGTCCCAAAAGGAAATTAGGGATTTCAAAGGCAGTGTGCTTTACAGGCCATGCCCCATACATAAAATCCCTTCCTATCTATATGCTGCATTTACCAAGGGGATGGAGGTGTAATGATTTTCAGCTGCTCTTTTCCAGTAAGAGGTATTGTACTTAGCTATGGTCATTTTAATTAAATGAATTGTCATTTTTGTTCTTTCTTTAGTATTTTATTAAAAATATACATATTTTTTTTCATTAAATTAACCACTTAAGCCCCGGAGTATTTGGCATTTTGGAATTTTTTTTTTTTTTGCACATATGTTCTGATACCTATGGAAGTGGAAAGCCAACCAGGGATGGAGACGCCTTGCTTACAGCTTGGTGGCTCATATAAAGTCCCACCGTGCGATTTTCGTGCGTTCTTGGTGGATGCAGTTTTGATTTGACCTTAGTGTTTTCCATATACAGGGATGGAGACCAATAGCATGACCTGCTTGTCTCACATAAAGTCCCAAAAGGAAATTAGGGATTTCAAAGGCAGTGTGCTTTACAGGCCATGCCCCATACATAAAATCCCTTCCTATCTATATGCTGCATTCACCAAGGGGATGGAGGTGTAATGATTTTCAGCTGCTCTTTTCCAGTAAGAGGTATTGTACTTAGCTATGGTCATTTTAATTAAATGAATTGTCATTTTTGTTCTTTCTTTAGTATTTTATTAAAAATATACATATTTTTTTTCATTAAATTAACCACTTAAGCCCCGGAGTATTTGGCATTTTGGAATTTTTTTTTTTTTTGCACATATGTTCTGATACCTATGGAAGTGGAAAGCCAACCAGGGATGGAGACGCCTTGCTTACAGCTTGGTGGCTCATATAAAGTCCCACCGTGCGATTTTCGTGCGTTCTTGGTGGATGCAGTTTTGATTTGACCTTAGTGTTTTCCATATACAGGGATGGAGACCAATAGCATGACCTGCTTGTCTCACATAAAGTCCCAAAAGGAAATTAGGGATTTCAAAGGCAGTGTGCTTTACAGGCCATGCCCCATACATAAAATCCCTTCCTATCTATATGCTGCATTCACCAAGGGGATGGAGGTGTAATGATTTTCAGCTGCTCTTTTCCAGTAAGAGGTATTGTACTTAGCTATGGTCATTTTAATTAAATGAATTGTCATTTTTGTTCTTTCTTTAGTATTTTATTAAAAATATACATTTTTTTTTCAAAAAAACAAGATATTATAAAAACTGTTAAAAAACTTAAAAAAAAAAAAAAAAAAAAAAAAAATTTTTTACTTGCAGTAGCCAGGATTCGAACCTGTCACACTCTGTATGGGAGGCAAGACCGCTAACCATTGTACCAGCGAACTACTGCACTTAAATAAGCTGCAAAACTTCCCTAAATCTTCAATTATGCAGTGCCATAGTGAAAAGGTAATGTACTTAGCTATGGTCATTTTAATTAAATGAATTGTCATTTTTGTTCTTTCTTTAGTATTTTATTAAAAATATACATATTTTTTTTTTCATTAAATTAACCACTTAAGCCCCGGAGTATTTGGCATTTTGGAATTTTTTTTTTTTTTGCACATATGTTCTGATACCTATGGAAGTGGAAAGCCAACCAGGGATGGAGACGCCTTGCTTACAGCTTGGTGGCTCATATAAAGTCCCACCGTGCGATTTTCGTGCGTTCTTGGTGGATGCAGTTTTGATTTGACCTTAGTGTTTTCCATATACAGGGATGGAGACCAATAGCATGACCTGCTTGTCTCACATAAAGTCCCAAAAGGAAATTAGGGATTTCAAAGGCAGTGTGCTTTACAGGCCATGCCCCATACATAAAATCCCTTCCTATCTATATGCTGCATTCACCAAGGGGATGGAGGTGTAATGATTTTCAGCTGCTCTTTTCCAGTAAGAGGTATTGTACTTAGCTATGGTCATTTTAATTAAATGAATTGTCATTTTTGTTCTTTCTTTAGTATTTTATTAAAAATATACATATTTTTTTTCATTAAATTAACCACTTAAGCCCCGGAGTATTTGGCATTTTGGATTTTTTTTTTTTTTTGCACATATGTTCTGATACCTATGGAAGTGGAAAGCCAACCAGGGATGGAGACGCCTTGCTTACAGCTTGGTGGCTCATATAAAGTCCCACCGTGCGATTTTCGTGCGTTCTTGGTGGATGCAGTTTTGATTTGACCTTAGTGTTTTCCATATACAGGGATGGAGACCAATAGCATGACCTGCTTGTCTCACATAAAGTCCCAAAAGGAAATTAGGGATTTCAAAGGCAGTGTGCTTTACAGGCCATGCCCCATACATAAAATCCCTTCCTATCTATATGCTGCATTCACCAAGGGGATGGAGGTGTAATGATTTTCAGCTGCTCTTTTCCAGTAAGAGGTATTGTACTTAGCTATGGTCATTTTAATTAAATGAATTGTCATTTTTGTTCTTTCTTTAGTATTTTATTAAAAATATACATTTTTTTTTTCAAAAAAACAAGATATTATAAAAACTGTTAAAAAACTTAAAAAAAAAAAAAAAAAAAAAATTTTTTACTTGCAGTAGCCAGGATTCGAACCTGTCGCACTCTGTATGGGAGGCAAGACCGCTAACCATTGTACCAGCGAACTACTGCACTTAAATAAGCTGCAAAACTTCCCTAAATCTTCAATTATGCAGTGCCATAGTGAAAAGGTATTGTACTTAGCTATGGTCATTTTAATTAAATGAATTGTCATTTTTGTTCTTTCTTTAGTATTTTATTAAAAATATACATATTTTTTTTTCATTAAATTAACCACTTAAGCCCCGGAGGATTTGGCTGCTAAACGACCAGAGGGCATTTTGCGATTCGGCACTGCGTGACTTTAACGGACAATTGCGCGGTCGTGCGACGCTGTACCGAAACGAATTTGGCGTCCTTTTTTTCCCACAAACAGAGCTTTCTTTTGGTGGTATTTGATCACCTGTGCGATTTTTTGATCACGCGCTATAAACAAAAAAAGAGCGTAAATTTTGCAAAAATAGCAATATTTTTCCCTTTTTTTTATATGAAATTCCCCCAAAAAAAAATGTAAAAATCAAAATTTTTTAATATTTTCGGCCAATTTGTTTTATGCTACCTATGTTTGGTAAAAAAAATCGCAAAAAGCGTATTTTGATTGGTTTGCGCAAAAGTTATTGCGTTTACTAACAAAGGGAAAGATTTTTGTCATTTTTGTTGTTTTTTTTTTTAACGCGTAATGGCGGCGATCTGCGATTTTTTTTGCGGTACTGCGACATTGCGGCGGACAGATCGGACCCTTGACTGACATTTTTGACACTTTTGGGGTTACCAGTGACATTTCTACAGTAATCAGTGCTATACATATGCACTGTTACTGTAAAAATGCACTGGTAGTGAAGGGGTTAACTTTATTTGAGAGGGAGGGGCTGTGTGTGTCCCTAGGGGCGTGATTCTAACTGTGATTGGCTGTGCCTTCAACTGTATGCAGAGTGATCAATGGATCTACATAGTAGATCCATGTGATCAGCTCTCATACAGAGAGGAGAATGACAGGCAGCTTGTTTACACAAGCTGCCTGACTATCTCCCTCTCCCCCGCCGATCGCAGAGTGGCCGGCGGCGATCGGGTCCGCCGGTCACGCGCGCGGGGGGGTCCGTGACCACGCGGGAGCGGGAGCGCGCCTCCGGCGGCGCGCGCTCGCTCCCTAAACCCTCACAGGCGAGCGACGTAGACCTACGTCACTTTGCCTGTGAGGGGCTGACCGCCGCCGTAGATAGTCGTGCGGCGGTCGGCAAGTGGTTAACCACTTAAGCCCCGGAGTATTTGGCATTTTGGAATTTTTTTTTTTTTTTGCACATATGTTCTGATACCTATGGAAGTGGAAAGCCAACCAGGGATGGAGACGCCTTGCTTACAGCTTGGTGGCTCATATAAAGTCCCACCGTGCGATTTTCGTGCGTTCTTGGTGGATGCAGTTTTGATTTGACCTTAGTGTTTTCCATATACAGGGATGGAGACCAATAGCATGACCTGCTTGTCTCACATAAAGTCCCAAAAGGAAATTAGGGATTTCAAAGGCAGTGTGCTTTACAGGCCATGCCCCATACATAAAATCCCTTCCTATCTATATGCTGCATTTACCAAGGGGATGGAGGTGTAATGATTTTCAGCTGCTCTTTTCCAGTAAGAGGTATTGTACTTAGCTATGGTCATTTTAATTAAATGAATTGTCATTTTTGTTCTTTCTTTAGTATTTTATTAAAAATATACATATTTTTTTTCATTAAATTAACCACTTAAGCCCCGGAGTATTTGGCATTTTGGAATTTTTTTTTTTTTTGCACATATGTTCTGATACCTATGGAAGTGGAAAGCCAACCAGGGATGGAGACGCCTTGCTTACAGCTTGGTGGCTCATATAAAGTCCCACCGTGCGATTTTCGTGCGTTCTTGGTGGATGCAGTTTTGATTTGACCTTAGTGTTTTCCATATACAGGGATGGAGACCAATAGCATGACCTGCTTGTCTCACATAAAGTCCCAAAAGGAAATTAGGGATTTCAAAGGCAGTGTGCTTTACAGGCCATGCCCCATACATAAAATCCCTTCCTATCTATATGCTGCATTCACCAAGGGGATGGAGGTGTAATGATTTTCAGCTGCTCTTTTCCAGTAAGAGGTATTGTACTTAGCTATGGTCATTTTAATTAAATGAATTGTCATTTTTGTTCTTTCTTTAGTATTTTATTAAAAATATACATATTTTTTTTCATTAAATTAACCACTTAAGCCCCGGAGTATTTGGCATTTTGGAATTTTTTTTTTTTTTGCACATATGTTCTGATACCTATGGAAGTGGAAAGCCAACCAGGGATGGAGACGCCTTGCTTACAGCTTGGTGGCTCATATAAAGTCCCACCGTGCGATTTTCGTGCGTTCTTGGTGGATGCAGTTTTGATTTGACCTTAGTGTTTTCCATATACAGGGATGGAGACCAATAGCATGACCTGCTTGTCTCACATAAAGTCCCAAAAGGAAATTAGGGATTTCAAAGGCAGTGTGCTTTACAGGCCATGCCCCATACATAAAATCCCTTCCTATCTATATGCTGCATTCACCAAGGGGATGGAGGTGTAATGATTTTCAGCTGCTCTTTTCCAGTAAGAGGTATTGTACTTAGCTATGGTCATTTTAATTAAATGAATTGTCATTTTTGTTCTTTCTTTAGTATTTTATTAAAAATATACATTTTTTTTTCAAAAAAACAAGATATTATAAAAACTGTTAAAAAACTTAAAAAAAAAAAAAAAAAAAAAAAAAATTTTTTACTTGCAGTAGCCAGGATTCGAACCTGTCACACTCTGTATGGGAGGCAAGACCGCTAACCATTGTACCAGCGAACTACTGCACTTAAATAAGCTGCAAAACTTCCCTAAATCTTCAATTATGCAGTGCCATAGTGAAAAGGTAATGTACTTAGCTATGGTCATTTTAATTAAATGAATTGTCATTTTTGTTCTTTCTTTAGTATTTTATTAAAAATATACATATTTTTTTTTCATTAAATTAACCACTTAAGCCCCGGAGTATTTGGCATTTTGGAATTTTTTTTTTTTTTGCACATATGTTCTGATACCTATGGAAGTGGAAAGCCAACCAGGGATGGAGACGCCTTGCTTACAGCTTGGTGGCTCATATAAAGTCCCACCGTGCGATTTTCGTGCGTTCTTGGTGGATGCAGTTTTGATTTGACCTTAGTGTTTTCCATATACAGGGATGGAGACCAATAGCATGACCTGCTTGTCTCACATAAAGTCCCAAAAGGAAATTAGGGATTTCAAAGGCAGTGTGCTTTACAGGCCATGCCCCATACATAAAATCCCTTCCTATCTATATGCTGCATTTACCAAGGGGATGGAGGTGTAATGATTTTCAGCTGCTCTTTTCCAGTAAGAGGTATTGTACTTAGCTATGGTCATTTTAATTAAATGAATTGTCATTTTTGTTCTTTCTTTAGTATTTTATTAAAAATATACATTTTTTTTTCAAAAAAACAAGATATTATAAAAACTGTTAAAAAACTTAAAAAAAAAAAAAAAAAAAAAATTTTTTACTTGCAGTAGCCAGGATTCGAACCTGTCACACTCTGTATGGGAGGCAAGACCGCTAACCATTGTACCAGCGAACTACTGCACTTAAATAAGCTGCAAAACTTCCCTAAATCTTCAATTATGCAGTGCCATAGTGAAAAGGTAATGTACTTAGCTATGGTCATTTTAATTAAATGAATTGTCATTTTTGTTCTTTCTTTAGTATTTTATTAAAAATATACATATTTTTTTTTCATTAAATTAACCACTTAAGCCCCGGAGTATTTGGCATTTTGGAAATTTTTTTTTTTTTGCACATATGTTCTGATACCTATGGAAGTGGAAAGCCAACCAGGGATGGAGACGCCTTGCTTACAGCTTGGTGGCTCATATAAAGTCCCACCGTGCGATTTTCGTGCGTTCTTGGTGGATGCAGTTTTGATTTGACCTTAGTGTTTTCCATATACAGGGATGGAGACCAATAGCATGACCTGCTTGTCTCACATAAAGTCCCAAAAGGAAATTAGGGATTTCAAAGGCAGTGTGCTTTACAGGCCATGCCCCATACATAAAATCCCTTCCTATCTATATGCTGCATTTACCAAGGGGATGGAGGTGTAATGATTTTCAGCTGCTCTTTTCCAGTAAGAGGTATTGTACTTAGCTATGGTCATTTTAATTAAATGAATTGTCATTTTTGTTCTTTCTTTAGTATTTTATTAAAAATATACATTTTTTTTTCAAAAAAACAAGATATTATAAAAACTGTTAAAAAACTTAAAAAAAAAAAAAAAAAAAAAATTTTTTACTTGCAGTAGCCAGGATTCGAACCTGTCGCACTCTGTATGGGAGGCAAGACCGCTAACCATTGTACCAGCGAACTACTGCACTTAAATAAGCTGCAAAACTTCCCTAAATCTTCAATTATGCAGTGCCATAGTGAAAAGGTATTGTACTTAGCTATGGTCATTTTAATTAAATGAATTGTCATTTTTGTTCTTTCTTTAGTATTTTATTAAAAATATACATATGTTTTTTTTCATTAAATTAACCACTTAAGCCCCGGAGGATTTGGCTGCTAAACGACCAGAGGGCATTTTGCGATTCGGCACTGCGTGACTTTAACGGACAATTGCGCGGTCGTGCGACGCTGTACCGAAACGAATTTGGCGTCCTTTTTTTCCCACAAACAGAGCTTTCTTTTGGTGGTATTTGATCACCTGTGCGATTTTTTGATCACGCGCTATAAACAAAAAAAGAGCGTAAATTTTGCAAAAATAGCAATATTTTTCCCTTTTTTTTATATGAAATTCCCCCAAAAAAAAATGTAAAAATCAAAATTTTTTAATATTTTCGGCCAATTTGTTTTATGCTACCTATGTTTGGTAAAAAAAATCGCAAAAAGCGTATTTTGATTGGTTTGCGCAAAAGTTATTGCGTTTACTAACAAAGGGAAAGATTTTTGTCATTTTTGTTGTTTTTTTTTTTTAACGCGTAATGGCGGCGATCTGCGATTTTTTTTGCGGTACTGCGACATTGCGGCGGACAGATCGGACCCTTGACTGACATTTTTGACACTTTTGGGGTTACCAGTGACATTTCTACAGTAATCAGTGCTATACATATGCACTGTTACTGTAAAAATGCACTGGTAGTGAAGGGGTTAACTTTATTTGAGAGGGAGGGGCTGTGTGTGTCCCTAGGGGCGTGATTCTAACTGTGATTGGCTGTGCCTTCAACTGTATGCAGAGTGATCAATGGATCTACATAGTAGATCCATGTGATCAACTCTCATACAGAGAGGAGAATGACAGGCAGCTTGTTTACACAAGCTGCCTGACTATCTCCCTCTCCCCCGCCGATCGCAGAGTGGCCGGCGGCGATCGGGTCCGCCGGTCACGCGCGCGGGGGGGTCCGTGACCACGCGGGAGCGGGAGCGCGCCTCCGGCGGCGCGCGCTCGCTCCCTAAACCCTCACAGGCGAGCGACGTAGACCTACGTCACTTTGCCTGTGAGGGGCTGACCGCCGCCGTAGATAGTCGTGCGGCGGTCGGCAAGTGGTTAACCACTTAAGCCCCGGAGTATTTGGCATTTTGGAATTTTTTTTTTTTTTTGCACATATGTTCTGATACCTATGGAAGTGGAAAGCCAACCAGGGATGGAGACGCCTTGCTTACAGCTTGGTGGCTCATATAAAGTCCCACCGTGCGATTTTCGTGCGTTCTTGGTGGATGCAGTTTTGATTTGAGCTTAGTGTTTTCCATATACAGGGATGGAGACCAATAGCATGACCTGCTTGTCTCACATAAAGTCCCAAAAGGAAATTAGGGATTTCAAAGGCAGTGTGCTTTACAGGCCATGCCCCATACATAAAATCCCTTCCTATCTATATGCTGCATTCACCAAGGGGATGGAGGTGTAATGATTTTCAGCTGCTCTTTTCCAGTAAGAGGTATTGTACTTAGCTATGGTCATTTTAATTAAATGAATTGTCATTTTTGTTCTTTCTTTAGTATTTTATTAAAAATATACATATTTTTTTTCAAAAAAACAAGATATTATAAAAACTGTTAAAAAACTTAAAAAAAAAAAAAAACATTTTTTACTTCCAGTAGCCAGGATTCGAACCTGTCGCACTCTGTATGGGAGGCAAGACCGCTAACCATTGTACCAGCGAACTACTGCACTTAAATAAGCTGCAAAACTTCCCTAAATCTTCAAGTATGCAGTGCCATAGTGAAAAGGTATTGTACTTAGCTATGGTCATTTTAATTAAATGAATTGTCATTTTTGTTCTTTCTTTAGTATTTTATTAAAAATATACATATGTTTTTTTTCATTAAATTAACCACTTAAGCCCCGGAGGATTTGGCTGCTAAACGACCAGAGGGTATTTTGCGATTCGGCACTGCGTGACTTTAACGGACAATTGCGCGGTCGTGCGACGCTGTACCGAAACGAATTTGGCGTCCTTTTTTTCCCACAAACAGAGCTTTCTTTTGGTGGTATTTGATCACCTGTGCGATTTTTTGATCACGCGCTATAAACAAAAAAAGAGCGTAAATTTTGCAAAAATAGCAATATTTTTCCCTTTTTTTTATATGAAATTCCCCCAAAAAAAAATGTAAAAATCAAAATTTTTTAATATTTTCGGCCAATTTGTTTTATGCTACCTATGTTTGGTAAAAAAAATCGCAAAAAGCGTATTTTGATTGGTTTGCGCAAAAGTTATTGCGTTTACTAACAAAGGGAAAGATTTTTGTCATTTTTGTTGTTTTTTTTTTTAACGCGTAATGGCGGCGATCTGCGATTTTTTTTGCGGTACTGCGACATTGCGGCGGACAGATCGGACCCTTGACTGACATTTTTGACACTTTTGGGGTTACCAGTGACATTTCTACAGTAATCAGTGCTATACATATGCACTGTTACTGTAAAAATGCACTGGTAGTGAAGGGGTTAACTTTATTTGAGAGGGAGGGGCTGTGTGTGTCCCTAGGGGCGTGATTCTAACTGTGATTGGCTGTGCCTTCAACTGTATGCAGAGTGATCAATGGATCTACATAGTAGATCCATGTGATCAACTCTCATACAGAGAGGAGAATGACAGGCAGCTTGTTTACACAAGCTGCCTGACTATCTCCCTCTCCCCCGCCGATCGCAGAGTGGCCGGCGGCGATCGGGTCCGCCGGTCACGCGCGCGGGGGGGTCCGTGACCACGCGGGAGCGGGAGCGCGCCTCCGGCGGCGCGCGCTCGCTCCCTAAACCCTCACAGGCGAGCGACGTAGACCTACGTCACTTTGCCTGTGAGGGGCTGACCGCCGCCGTAGATAGTCGTGCGGCGGTCGGCAAGTGGTTAACCACTTAAGCCCCGGAGTATTTGGCATTTTGGAATTTTTTTTTTTTTTTGCACATATGTTCTGATACCTATGGAAGTGGAAAGCCAACCAGGGATGGAGACGCCTTGCTTACAGCTTGGTGGCTCATATAAAGTCCCACCGTGCGATTTTCGTGCGTTCTTGGTGGATGCAGTTTTGATTTGAGCTTAGTGTTTTCCATATACAGGGATGGAGACCAATAGCATGACCTGCTTGTCTCACATAAAGTCCCAAAAGGAAATTAGGGATTTCAAAGGCAGTGTGCTTTACAGGCCATGCCCCATACATAAAATCCCTTCCTATCTATATGCTGCATTTACCAAGGGGATGGAGGTGTAATGATTTTCAGCTGCTCTTTTCCAGTAAGAGGTATTGTACTTAGCTATGGTCATTTTAATTAAATGAATTGTCATTTTTGTTCTTTCTTTAGTATTTTATTAAAAATATACATATTTTTTTTCATTAAATTAACCACTTAAGCCCCGGAGTATTTGGCATTTTGGAATTTTTTTTTTTTTTTGCACATATGTTCTGATACCTATGGAAGTGGAAAGCCAACCAGGGATGGAGACGCCTTGCTTACAGCTTGGTGGCTCATATAAAGTCCCACCGTGCGATTTTCGTGCGTTCTTGGTGGATGCAGTTTTGATTTGACCTTAGTGTTTTCCATATACAGGGATGGAGACCAATAGCATGACCTGCTTGTCTCACATAAAGTCCCAAAAGGAAATTAGGGATTTCAAAGGCAGTGTGCTTTACAGGCCATGCCCCATACATAAAATCCCTTCCTATCTATATGCTGCATTTACCAAGGGGATGGAGGTGTAATGATTTTCAGCTGCTCTTTTCCAGTAAGAGGTATTGTACTTAGCTATGGTCATTTTAATTAAATGAATTGTCATTTTTGTTCTTTCTTTAGTATTTTATTAAAAATATACATATTTTTTTTCATTAAATTAACCACTTAAGCCCCGGAGTATTTGGCATTTTGGAATTTTTTTTTTTTTTTGCACATATGTTCTGATACCTATGGAAGTGGAAAGCCAACCAGGGATGGAGACGCCTTGCTTACAGCTTGGTGGCTCATATAAAGTCCCACCGTGCGATTTTCGTGCGTTCTTGGTGGATGCAGTTTTGATTTGACCTTAGTGTTTTCCATATACAGGGATGGAGACCAATAGCATGACCTGCTTGTCTCACATAAAGTCCCAAAAGGAAATTAGGGATTTCAAAGGCAGTGTGCTTTACAGGCCATGCCCCATACATAAAATCCCTTCCTATCTATATGCTGCATTTACCAAGGGGATGGAGGTGTAATGATTTTCAGCTGCTCTTTTCCAGTAAGAGGTATTGTACTTAGCTATGGTCATTTTAATTAAATGAATTGTCATTTTTGTTCTTTCTTTAGTATTTTATTAAAAATATACATATTTTTTTTCATTAAATTAACCACTTAAGCCCCGGAGTATTTGGCATTTTGGAATTTTTTTTTTTTTTGCACATATGTTCTGATACCTATGGAAGTGGAAAGCCAACCAGGGATGGAGACGCCTTGCTTACAGCTTGGTGGCTCATATAAAGTCCCACCGTGCGATTTTCGTGCGTTCTTGGTGGATGCAGTTTTGATTTGACCTTAGTGTTTTCCATATACAGGGATGGAGACCAATAGCATGACCTGCTTGTCTCACATAAAGTCCCAAAAGGAAATTAGGGATTTCAAAGGCAGTGTGCTTTACAGGCCATGCCCCATACATAAAATCCCTTCCTATCTATATGCTGCATTTACCAAGGGGATGGAGGTGTAATGATTTTCAGCTGCTCTTTTCCAGTAAGAGGTATTGTACTTAGCTATGGTCATTTTAATTAAATGAATTGTCATTTTTGTTCTTTCTTTAGTATTTTATTAAAAATATACATTTTTTTTTCAAAAAAACAAGATATTATAAAAACTGTTAAAAAACTTAAAAAAAAAAAAAAAAAAAAAAAATTTTTTACTTGCAGTAGCCAGGATTCGAACCTGTCGCACTCTGTATGGGAGGCAAGACCGCTAACCATTGTACCAGCGAACTACTGCACTTAAATAAGCTGCAAAACTTCCCTAAATCTTCAATTATGCAGTGCCATAGTGAAAAGGTATTGTACTTAGCTATGGTCATTTTAATTAAATGAATTGTCATTTTTGTTCTTTCTTTAGTATTTTATTAAAAATATACATATTTTTTTTTCATTAAATTAACCACTTAAGCCCCGGAGGATTTGGCTGCTAAACGACCAGAGGGCATTTTGCGATTCGGCACTGCGTGACTTTAACGGACAATTGCGCGGTCGTGCGACGCTGTACCGAAACGAATTTGGCGTCCTTTTTTTCCCACAAACAGAGCTTTCTTTTGGTGGTATTTGATCACCTGTGCGATTTTTTGATCACGCGCTATAAACAAAAAAAGAGCGTAAATTTTGCAAAAATAGCAATATTTTTCCCTTTTTTTTATATGAAATTCCCCCAAAAAAAAATGTAAAAATCAAAATTTTTTAATATTTTCGGCCAATTTGTTTTATGCTACCTATGTTTGGTAAAAAAAATCGCAAAAAGCGTATTTTGATTGGTTTGCGCAAAAGTTATTGCGTTTACTAACAAAGGGAAAGATTTTTGTCATTTTTGTTGTTTTTTTTTTTAACGCGTAATGGCGGCGATCTGCGATTTTTTTTGCGGTACTGCGACATTGCGGCGGACAGATCGGACCCTTGACTGACATTTTTGACACTTTTGGGGTTACCAGTGACATTTCTACAGTAATCAGTGCTATACATATGCACTGTTACTGTAAAAATGCACTGGTAGTGAAGGGGTTAACTTTATTTGAGAGGGAGGGGCTGTGTGTGTCCCTAGGGGCGTGATTCTAACTGTGATTGGCTGTGCCTTCAACTGTATGCAGAGTGATCAATGGATCTACATAGTAGATCCATGTGATCAACTCTCATACAGAGAGGAGAATGACAGGCAGCTTGTTTACACAAGCTGCCTGACTATCTCCCTCTCCCCCGCCGATCGCAGAGTGGCCGGCGGCGATCGGGTCCGCCGGTCACGCGCGCGGGGGGGTCCGTGACCACGCGGGAGCGGGAGCGCGCCTCCGGCGGCGCGCGCTCGCTCCCTAAACCCTCACAGGCGAGCGACGTAGACCTACGTCACTTTGCCTGTGAGGGGCTGACCGCCGCCGTAGATAGTCGTGCGGCGGTCGGCAAGTGGTTAACCACTTAAGCCCCAGAGTATTTGGCATTTTGGAATTTTTTTTTTTTTTTGCACATATGTTCTGATACCTATGGAAGTGGAAAGCCAACCAGGGATGGAGACGCCTTGCTTACAGCTTGGTGGCTCATATAAAGTCCCACCGTGCGATTTTCGTGCGTTCTTGGTGGATGCAGTTTTGATTTGAGCTTAGTGTTTTCCATATACAGGGATGGAGACCAATAGCATGACCTGCTTGTCTCACATAAAGTCCCAAAAGGAAATTAGGGATTTCAAAGGCAGTGTGCTTTACAGGCCATGCCCCATACATAAAATCCCTTCCTATCTATATGCTGCATTTACCAAGGGGATGGAGGTGTAATGATTTTCAGCTGCTCTTTTCCAGTAAGAGGTATTGTACTTAGCTATGGTCATTTTAATTAAATGAATTGTCATTTTTGTTCTTTCTTTAGTATTTTATTAAAAATATACATATTTTTTTTCATTAAATTAACCACTTAAGCCCCGGAGTATTTGGCATTTTGGAATTTTTTTTTTTTTTTGCACATATGTTCTGATACCTATGGAAGTGGAAAGCCAACCAGGGATGGAGACGCCTTGCTTACAGCTTGGTGGCTCATATAAAGTCCCACCGTGCGATTTTCGTGCGTTCTTGGTGGATGCAGTTTTGATTTGACCTTAGTGTTTTCCATATACAGGGATGGAGACCAATAGCATGACCTGCTTGTCTCACATAAAGTCCCAAAAGGAAATTAGGGATTTCAAAGGCAGTGTGCTTTACAGGCCATGCCCCATACATAAAATCCCTTCCTATCTATATGCTGCATTTACCAAGGGGATGGAGGTGTAATGATTTTCAGCTGCTCTTTTCCAGTAAGAGGTATTGTACTTAGCTATGGTCATTTTAATTAAATGAATTGTCATTTTTGTTCTTTCTTTAGTATTTTATTAAAAATATACATATTTTTTTTCATTAAATTAACCACTTAAGCCCCGGAGTATTTGGCATTTTGGAATTTTTTTTTTTTTTTGCACATATGTTCTGATACCTATGGAAGTGGAAAGCCAACCAGGGATGGAGACGCCTTGCTTACAGCTTGGTGGCTCATATAAAGTCCCACCGTGCGATTTTCGTGCGTTCTTGGTGGATGCAGTTTTGATTTGACCTTAGTGTTTTCCATATACAGGGATGGAGACCAATAGCATGACCTGCTTGTCTCACATAAAGTCCCAAAAGGAAATTAGGGATTTCAAAGGCAGTGTGCTTTACAGGCCATGCCCCATACATAAAATCCCTTCCTATCTATATGCTGCATTTACCAAGGGGATGGAGGTGTAATGATTTTCAGCTGCTCTTTTCCAGTAAGAGGTATTGTACTTAGCTATGGTCATTTTAATTAAATGAATTGTCATTTTTGTTCTTTCTTTAGTATTTTATTAAAAATATACATATTTTTTTTCATTAAATTAACCACTTAAGCCCCGGAGTATTTGGCATTTTGGAATTTTTTTTTTTTTTGCACATATGTTCTGATACCTATGGAAGTGGAAAGCCAACCAGGGATGGAGACGCCTTGCTTACAGCTTGGTGGCTCATATAAAGTCCCACCGTGCGATTTTCGTGCGTTCTTGGTGGATGCAGTTTTGATTTGACCTTAGTGTTTTCCATATACAGGGATGGAGACCAATAGCATGACCTGCTTGTCTCACATAAAGTCCCAAAAGGAAATTAGGGATTTCAAAGGCAGTGTGCTTTACAGGCCATGCCCCATACATAAAATCCCTTCCTATCTATATGCTGCATTTACCAAGGGGATGGAGGTGTAATGATTTTCAGCTGCTCTTTTCCAGTAAGAGGTATTGTACTTAGCTATGGTCATTTTAATTAAATGAATTGTCATTTTTGTTCTTTCTTTAGTATTTTATTAAAAATATACATTTTTTTTTCAAAAAAACAAGATATTATAAAAACTGTTAAAAAACTTAAAAAAAAAAAAAAAAAAAAAAAATTTTTTACTTGCAGTAGCCAGGATTCGAACCTGTCGCACTCTGTATGGGAGGCAAGACCGCTAACCATTGTACCAGCGAACTACTGCACTTAAATAAGCTGCAAAACTTCCCTAAATCTTCAATTATGCAGTGCCATAGTGAAAAGGTATTGTACTTAGCTATGGTCATTTTAATTAAATGAATTGTCATTTTTGTTCTTTCTTTAGTATTTTATTAAAAATATACATATTTTTTTTTCATTAAATTAACCACTTAAGCCCCGGAGGATTTGGCTGCTAAACGACCAGAGGGCATTTTGCGATTCGGCACTGCGTGACTTTAACGGACAATTGCGCGGTCGTGCGACGCTGTACCGAAACGAATTTGGCGTCCTTTTTTTCCCACAAACAGAGCTTT
This sequence comes from Pelophylax lessonae, assembly GCF_965119305.1. Lineage (NCBI taxonomy): Eukaryota > Metazoa > Chordata > Amphibia > Anura > Ranidae > Pelophylax > Pelophylax lessonae. The sequence goes on along the minus strand of NW_028120048.1, from coordinate 165,657 downwards.
CTTTTGGTGGTATTTGATCACCTGTGCGATTTTTTGATCACGCGCTATAAACAAAAAAAGAGCGTAAATTTTGCAAAAATAGCAATATTTTTCCCTTTTTTTTATATGAAATTCCCCCAAAAAAAAATGTAAAAATCAAAATTTTTTAATATTTTCGGCCAATTTGTTTTATGCTACCTATGTTTGGTAAAAAAAATCGCAAAAAGCGTATTTTGATTGGTTTGCGCAAAAGTTATTGCGTTTACTAACAAAGGGAAAGATTTTTGTCATTTTTGTTGTTTTTTTTTTTAACGCGTAATGGCGGCGATCTGCGATTTTTTTTGCGGTACTGCGACATTGCGGCGGACAGATCGGACCCTTGACTGACATTTTTGACACTTTTGGGGTTACCAGTGACATTTCTACAGTAATCAGTGCTATACATATGCACTGTTACTGTAAAAATGCACTGGTAGTGAAGGGGTTAACTTTATTTGAGAGGGAGGGGCTGTGTGTGTCCCTAGGGGCGTGATTCTAACTGTGATTGGCTGTGCCTTCAACTGTATGCAGAGTGATCAATGGATCTACATAGTAGATCCATGTGATCAGCTCTCATACAGAGAGGAGAATGACAGGCAGCTTGTTTACACAAGCTGCCTGACTATCTCCCTCTCCCCCGCCGATCGCAGAGTGGCCGGCGGCGATCGGGTCCGCCGGTCACGCGCGCGGGGGGGTCCGTGACCACGCGGGAGCGGGAGCGCGCCTCCGGCGGCGCGCGCTCGCTCCCTAAACCCTCACAGGCGAGCGACGTAGACCTACGTCACTTTGCCTGTGAGGGGCTGACCGCCGCCGTAGATAGTCGTGCGGCGGTCGGCAAGTGGTTAACCACTTAAGCCCCGGAGTATTTGGCATTTTGGAATTTTTTTTTTTTTTTGCACATATGTTCTGATACCTATGGAAGTGGAAAGCCAACCAGTGATGGAGACGCCTTGCTTACAGCTTGGTGGCTCATATAAAGTCCCACCGTGCGATTTTCGTGCGTTCTTGGTGGATGCAGTTTTGATTTGACCTTAGTGTTTTCCATATACAGGGATGGAGACCAATAGCATGACCTGCTTGTCTCACATAAAGTCCCAAAAGGAAATTAGGGATTTCAAAGGCAGTGTGCTTTACAGGCCATGCCCCATACATAAAATCCCTTCCTATCTATATGCTGCATTTACCAAGGGGATGGAGGTGTAATGATTTTCAGCTGCTCTTTTCCAGTAAGAGGTATTGTACTTAGCTATGGTCATTTTAATTAAATGAATTGTCATTTTTGTTCTTTCTTTAGTATTTTATTAAAAATATACATATTTTTTTTCATTAAATTAACCACTTAAGCCCCGGAGTATTTGGCATTTTGGAATTTTTTTTTTTTTTGCACATATGTTCTGATACCTATGGAAGTGGAAAGCCAACCAGGGATGGAGACGCCTTGCTTACAGCTTGGTGGCTCATATAAAGTCCCACCGTGCGATTTTCGTGCGTTCTTGGTGGATGCAGTTTTGATTTGACCTTAGTGTTTTCCATATACAGGGATGGAGACCAATAGCATGACCTGCTTGTCTCACATAAAGTCCCAAAAGGAAATTAGGGATTTCAAAGGCAGTGTGCTTTACAGGCCATGCCCCATACATAAAATCCCTTCCTATCTATATGCTGCATTCACCAAGGGGATGGAGGTGTAATGATTTTCAGCTGCTCTTTTCCAGTAAGAGGTATTGTACTTAGCTATGGTCATTTTAATTAAATGAATTGTCATTTTTGTTCTTTCTTTAGTATTTTATTAAAAATATACATTTTTTTTTCAAAAAAACAAGATATTATAAAAACTGTTAAAAAACTTAAAAAAAAAAAAAAAAAAAAATTTTTTACTTGCAGTAGCCAGGATTCGAACCTGTCACACTCTGTATGGGAGGCAAGACCGCTAACCATTGTACCAGCGAACTACTGCACTTAAAAAAGCTGCAAAACTTCCCTAAATCTTCAATTATGCAGTGCCATAGTGAAAAGGTATTGTACTTAGCTATGGTCATTTTAATTAAATGAATTGTCATTTTTGTTCTTTCTTTAGTATTTTATTAAAAATATACATATTTTTTTTTCATTAAATTAACCACTTAAGCCCCGGAGTATTTGGCATTTTGGAATTTTTTTTTTTTTTTGCACATATGTTCTGATACCTATGGAAGTGGAAAGCCAACCAGGGATGGAGACGCCTTGCTTACAGCTTGGTGGCTCATATAAAGTCCCACCGTGCGATTTTCGTGCGTTCTTGGTGGATGCAGTTTTGATTTGACCTTAGTGTTTTCCATATACAGGGATGGAGACCAATAGCATGACCTGCTTGTCTCACATAAAGTCCCAAAAGGAAATTAGGGATTTCAAAGGCAGTGTGCTTTACAGGCCATGCCCCATACATAAAATCCCTTCCTATCTATATGCTGCATTTACCAAGGGGATGGAGGTGTAATGATTTTCAGCTGCTCTTTTCCAGTAAGAGGTATTGTACTTAGCTATGGTCATTTTAATTAAATGAATTGTCATTTTTGTTCTTTCTTTAGTATTTTATTAAAAATATACATATTTTTTTTCATTAAATTAACCACTTAAGCCCCGGAGTATTTGGCATTTTGGAATTTTTTTTTTTTTTTGCACATATGTTCTGATACCTATGGAAGTGGAAAGCCAACCAGGGATGGAGACGCCTTGCTTACAGCTTGGTGGCTCATATAAAGTCCCACCGTGCGATTTTCGTGCGTTCTTGGTGGATGCAGTTTTGATTTGACCTTAGTGTTTTCCATATACAGGGATGGAGACCAATAGCATGACCTGCTTGTCTCACATAAAGTCCCAAAAGGAAATTAGGGATTTCAAAGGCAGTGTGCTTTACAGGCCATGCCCCATACATAAAATCCCTTCCTATCTATATGCTGCATTCACCAAGGGGATGGAGGTGTAATGATTTTCAGCTGCTCTTTTCCAGTAAGAGGTATTGTACTTAGCTATGGTCATTTTAATTAAATGAATTGTCATTTTTGTTCTTTCTTTAGTATTTTATTAAAAATATACATATTTTTTTTTCATTAAATTAACCACTTAAGCCCCGGAGTATTTGGCATTTTGGAATTTTTTTTTTTTTTTGCACATATGTTCTGATACCTATGGAAGTGGAAAGCCAACCAGGGATGGAGACGCCTTGCTTACAGCTTGGTGGCTCATATAAAGTCCCACCGTGCGATTTTCGTGCGTTCTTGGTGGATGCAGTTTTGATTTGACCTTAGTGTTTTCCATATACAGGGATGGAGACCAATAGCATGACCTGCTTGTCTCACATAAAGTCCCAAAAGGAAATTAGGGATTTCAAAGGCAGTGTGCTTTACAGGCCATGCCCCATACATAAAATCCCTTCCTATCTATATGCTGCATTTACCAAGGGGATGGAGGTGTAATGATTTTCAGCTGCTCTTTTCCAGTAAGAGGTATTGTACTTAGCTATGGTCATTTTAATTAAATGAATTGTCATTTTTGTTCTTTCTTTAGTATTTTATTAAAAATATACATATTTTTTTTCATTAAATTAACCACTTAAGCCCCGGAGTATTTGGCATTTTGGAATTTTTTTTTTTTTTTGCACATATGTTCTGATACCTATGGAAGTGGAAAGCCAACCAGGGATGGAGACGCCTTGCTTACAGCTTGGTGGCTCATATAAAGTCCCACCGTGCGATTTTCGTGCGTTCTTGGTGGATGCAGTTTTGATTTGACCTTAGTGTTTTCCATATACAGGGATGGAGACCAATAGCATGACCTGCTTGTCTCACATAAAGTCCCAAAAGGAAATTAGGGATTTCAAAGGCAGTGTGCTTTACAGGCCATGCCCCATACATAAAATCCCTTCCTATCTATATGCTGCATTTACCAAGGGGATGGAGGTGTAATGATTTTCAGCTGCTCTTTTCCAGTAAGAGGTATTGTACTTAGCTATGGTCATTTTAATTAAATGAATTGTCATTTTTGTTCTTTCTTTAGTATTTTATTAAAAATATACATATTTTTTTTCATTAAATTAACCACTTAAGCCCCGGAGTATTTGGCATTTTGGAATTTTTTTTTTTTTTGCACATATGTTCTGATACCTATGGAAGTGGAAAGCCAACCAGGGATGGAGACGCCTTGCTTACAGCTTGGTGGCTCATATAAAGTCCCACCGTGCGATTTTCGTGCGTTCTTGGTGGATGCAGTTTTGATTTGACCTTAGTGTTTTCCATATACAGGGATGGAGACCAATAGCATGACCTGCTTGTCTCACATAAAGTCCCAAAAGGAAATTAGGGATTTCAAAGGCAGTGTGCTTTACAGGCCATGCCCCATACATAAAATCCCTTCCTATCTATATGCTGCATTTACCAAGGGGATGGAGGTGTAATGATTTTCAGCTGCTCTTTTCCAGTAAGAGGTATTGTACTTAGCTATGGTCATTTTAATTAAATGAATTGTCATTTTTGTTCTTTCTTTAGTATTTTATTAAAAATATACATTTTTTTTTCAAAAAAACAAGATATTATAAAAACTGTTAAAAAACTTAAAAAAAAAAAAAAAAAAAAAAAATTTTTTACTTGCAGTAGCCAGGATTCGAACCTGTCGCACTCTGTATGGGAGGCAAGACCGCTAACCATTGTACCAGCGAACTACTGCACTTAAATAAGCTGCAAAACTTCCCTAAATCTTCAATTATGCAGTGCCATAGTGAAAAGGTATTGTACTTAGCTATGGTCATTTTAATTAAATGAATTGTCATTTTTGTTCTTTCTTTAGTATTTTATTAAAAATATACATATTTTTTTTTCATTAAATTAACCACTTAAGCCCCGGAGGATTTGGCTGCTAAACGACCAGAGGGCATTTTGCGATTCGGCACTGCGTGACTTTAACGGACAATTGCGCGGTCGTGCGACGCTGTACCGAAACGAATTTGGCGTCCTTTTTTTCCCACAAACAGAGCTTTCTTTTGGTGGTATTTGATCACCTGTGCGATTTTTTGATCACGCGCTATAAACAAAAAAAGAGCGTAAATTTTGCAAAAATAGCAATATTTTTCCCTTTTTTTTATATGAAATTCCCCCAAAAAAAAATGTAAAAATCAAAATTTTTTAATATTTTCGGCCAATTTGTTTTATGCTACCTATGTTTGGTAAAAAAAATCGCAAAAAGCGTATTTTGATTGGTTTGCGCAAAAGTTATTGCGTTTACTAACAAAGGGAAAGATTTTTGTCATTTTTGTTGTTTTTTTTTTTAACGCGTAATGGCGGCGATCTGCGATTTTTTTTGCGGTACTGCGACATTGCGGCGGACAGATCGGACCCTTGACTGACATTTTTGACACTTTTGGGGTTACCAGTGACATTTCTACAGTAATCAGTGCTATACATATGCACTGTTACTGTAAAAATGCACTGGTAGTGAAGGGGTTAACTTTATTTGAGAGGGAGGGGCTGTGTGTGTCCCTAGGGGCGTGATTCTAACTGTGATTGGCTGTGCCTTCAACTGTATGCAGAGTGATCAATGGATCTACATAGTAGATCCATGTGATCAACTCTCATACAGAGAGGAGAATGACAGGCAGCTTGTTTACACAAGCTGCCTGACTATCTCCCTCTCCCCCGCCGATCGCAGAGTGGCCGGCGGCGATCGGGTCCGCCGGTCACGCGCGCGGGGGGGTCCGTGACCACGCGGGAGCGGGAGCGCGCCTCCGGCGGCGCGCGCTCGCTCCCTAAACCCTCACAGGCGAGCGACGTAGACCTACGTCACTTTGCCTGTGAGGGGCTGACCGCCGCCGTAGATAGTCGTGCGGCGGTCGGCAAGTGGTTAACCACTTAAGCCCCAGAGTATTTGGCATTTTGGAATTTTTTTTTTTTTTTGCACATATGTTCTGATACCTATGGAAGTGGAAAGCCAACCAGGGATGGAGACGCCTTGCTTACAGCTTGGTGGCTCATATAAAGTCCCACCGTGCGATTTTCGTGCGTTCTTGGTGGATGCAGTTTTGATTTGAGCTTAGTGTTTTCCATATACAGGGATGGAGACCAATAGCATGACCTGCTTGTCTCACATAAAGTCCCAAAAGGAAATTAGGGATTTCAAAGGCAGTGTGCTTTACAGGCCATGCCCCATACATAAAATCCCTTCCTATCTATATGCTGCATTTACCAAGGGGATGGAGGTGTAATGATTTTCAGCTGCTCTTTTCCAGTAAGAGGTATTGTACTTAGCTATGGTCATTTTAATTAAATGAATTGTCATTTTTGTTCTTTCTTTAGTATTTTATTAAAAATATACATATTTTTTTTCATTAAATTAACCACTTAAGCCCCGGAGTATTTGGCATTTTGGAATTTTTTTTTTTTTTTGCACATATGTTCTGATACCTATGGAAGTGGAAAGCCAACCAGGGATGGAGACGCCTTGCTTACAGCTTGGTGGCTCATATAAAGTCCCACCGTGCGATTTTCGTGCGTTCTTGGTGGATGCAGTTTTGATTTGACCTTAGTGTTTTCCATATACAGGGATGGAGACCAATAGCATGACCTGCTTGTCTCACATAAAGTCCCAAAAGGAAATTAGGGATTTCAAAGGCAGTGTGCTTTACAGGCCATGCCCCATACATAAAATCCCTTCCTATCTATATGCTGCATTTACCAAGGGGATGGAGGTGTAATGATTTTCAGCTGCTCTTTTCCAGTAAGAGGTATTGTACTTAGCTATGGTCATTTTAATTAAATGAATTGTCATTTTTGTTCTTTCTTTAGTATTTTATTAAAAATATACATATTTTTTTTCATTAAATTAACCACTTAAGCCCCGGAGTATTTGGCATTTTGGAATTTTTTTTTTTTTTTGCACATATGTTCTGATACCTATGGAAGTGGAAAGCCAACCAGGGATGGAGACGCCTTGCTTACAGCTTGGTGGCTCATATAAAGTCCCACCGTGCGATTTTCGTGCGTTCTTGGTGGATGCAGTTTTGATTTGACCTTAGTGTTTTCCATATACAGGGATGGAGACCAATAGCATGACCTGCTTGTCTCACATAAAGTCCCAAAAGGAAATTAGGGATTTCAAAGGCAGTGTGCTTTACAGGCCATGCCCCATACATAAAATCCCTTCCTATCTATATGCTGCATTTACCAAGGGGATGGAGGTGTAATGATTTTCAGCTGCTCTTTTCCAGTAAGAGGTATTGTACTTAGCTATGGTCATTTTAATTAAATGAATTGTCATTTTTGTTCTTTCTTTAGTATTTTATTAAAAATATACATATTTTTTTTCATTAAATTAACCACTTAAGCCCCGGAGTATTTGGCATTTTGGAATTTTTTTTTTTTTTGCACATATGTTCTGATACCTATGGAAGTGGAAAGCCAACCAGGGATGGAGACGCCTTGCTTACAGCTTGGTGGCTCATATAAAGTCCCACCGTGCGATTTTCGTGCGTTCTTGGTGGATGCAGTTTTGATTTGACCTTAGTGTTTTCCATATACAGGGATGGAGACCAATAGCATGACCTGCTTGTCTCACATAAAGTCCCAAAAGGAAATTAGGGATTTCAAAGGCAGTGTGCTTTACAGGCCATGCCCCATACATAAAATCCCTTCCTATCTATATGCTGCATTTACCAAGGGGATGGAGGTGTAATGATTTTCAGCTGCTCTTTTCCAGTAAGAGGTATTGTACTTAGCTATGGTCATTTTAATTAAATGAATTGTCATTTTTGTTCTTTCTTTAGTATTTTATTAAAAATATACATTTTTTTTTCAAAAAAACAAGATATTATAAAAACTGTTAAAAAACTTAAAAAAAAAAAAAAAAAAAAAAAATTTTTTACTTGCAGTAGCCAGGATTCGAACCTGTCGCACTCTGTATGGGAGGCAAGACCGCTAACCATTGTACCAGCGAACTACTGCACTTAAATAAGCTGCAAAACTTCCCTAAATCTTCAATTATGCAGTGCCATAGTGAAAAGGTATTGTACTTAGCTATGGTCATTTTAATTAAATGAATTGTCATTTTTGTTCTTTCTTTAGTATTTTATTAAAAATATACATATTTTTTTTTCATTAAATTAACCACTTAAGCCCCGGAGGATTTGGCTGCTAAACGACCAGAGGGCATTTTGCGATTCGGCACTGCGTGACTTTAACGGACAATTGCGCGGTCGTGCGACGCTGTACCGAAACGAATTTGGCGTCCTTTTTTTCCCACAAACAGAGCTTTCTTTTGGTGGTATTTGATCACCTGTGCGATTTTTTGATCACGCGCTATAAACAAAAAAAGAGCGTAAATTTTGCAAAAATAGCAATATTTTTCCCTTTTTTTTATATGAAATTCCCCCAAAAAAAAATGTAAAAATCAAAATTTTTTAATATTTTCGGCCAATTTGTTTTATGCTACCTATGTTTGGTAAAAAAAATCGCAAAAAGCGTATTTTGATTGGTTTGCGCAAAAGTTATTGCGTTTACTAACAAAGGGAAAGATTTTTGTCATTTTTGTTGTTTTTTTTTTTAACGCGTAATGGCGGCGATCTGCGATTTTTTTTGCGGTACTGCGACATTGCGGCGGACAGATCGGACCCTTGACTGACATTTTTGACACTTTTGGGGTTACCAGTGACATTTCTACAGTAATCAGTGCTATACATATGCACTGTTACTGTAAAAATGCACTGGTAGTGAAGGGGTTAACTTTATTTGAGAGGGAGGGGCTGTGTGTGTCCCTAGGGGCGTGATTCTAACTGTGATTGGCTGTGCCTTCAACTGTATGCAGAGTGATCAATGGATCTACATAGTAGATCCATGTGATCAGCTCTCATACAGAGAGGAGAATGACAGGCAGCTTGTTTACACAAGCTGCCTGACTATCTCCCTCTCCCCCGCCGATCGCAGAGTGGCCGGCGGCGATCGGGTCCGCCGGTCACGCGCGCGGGGGGGTCCGTGACCACGCGGGAGCGGGAGCGCGCCTCCGGCGGCGCGCGCTCGCTCCCTAAACCCTCACAGGCGAGCGACGTAGACCTACGTCACTTTGCCTGTGAGGGGCTGACCGCCGCCGTAGATAGTCGTGCGGCGGTCGGCAAGTGGTTAACCACTTAAGCCCCGGAGTATTTGGCATTTTGGAATTTTTTTTTTTTTTTGCACATATGTTCTGATACCTATGGAAGTGGAAAGCCAACCAGTGATGGAGACGCCTTGCTTACAGCTTGGTGGCTCATATAAAGTCCCACCGTGCGATTTTCGTGCGTTCTTGGTGGATGCAGTTTTGATTTGACCTTAGTGTTTTCCATATACAGGGATGGAGACCAATAGCATGACCTGCTTGTCTCACATAAAGTCCCAAAAGGAAATTAGGGATTTCAAAGGCAGTGTGCTTTACAGGCCATGCCCCATACATAAAATCCCTTCCTATCTATATGCTGCATTTACCAAGGGGATGGAGGTGTAATGATTTTCAGCTGCTCTTTTCCAGTAAGAGGTATTGTACTTAGCTATGGTCATTTTAATTAAATGAATTGTCATTTTTGTTCTTTCTTTAGTATTTTATTAAAAATATACATATTTTTTTTCATTAAATTAACCACTTAAGCCCCGGAGTATTTGGCATTTTGGAATTTTTTTTTTTTTTGCACATATGTTCTGATACCTATGGAAGTGGAAAGCCAACCAGGGATGGAGACGCCTTGCTTACAGCTTGGTGGCTCATATAAAGTCCCACCGTGCGATTTTCGTGCGTTCTTGGTGGATGCAGTTTTGATTTGACCTTAGTGTTTTCCATATACAGGGATGGAGACCAATAGCATGACCTGCTTGTCTCACATAAAGTCCCAAAAGGAAATTAGGGATTTCAAAGGCAGTGTGCTTTACAGGCCATGCCCCATACATAAAATCCCTTCCTATCTATATGCTGCATTCACCAAGGGGATGGAGGTGTAATGATTTTCAGCTGCTCTTTTCCAGTAAGAGGTATTGTACTTAGCTATGGTCATTTTAATTAAATGAATTGTCATTTTTGTTCTTTCTTTAGTATTTTATTAAAAATATACATTTTTTTTTCAAAAAAACAAGATATTATAAAAACTGTTAAAAAACTTAAAAAAAAAAAAAAAAAAAAATTTTTTACTTGCAGTAGCCAGGATTCGAACCTGTCACACTCTGTATGGGAGGCAGGACCGCTAACCATTGTACCAGCGAACTACTGCACTTAAAAAAGCTGCAAAACTTCCCTAAATCTTCAATTATGCAGTGCCATAGTGAAAAGGTATTGTACTTAGCTATGGTCATTTTAATTAAATGAATTGTCATTTTTGTTCTTTCTTTAGTATTTTATTAAAAATATACATATTTTTTTTTCATTAAATTAACCACTTAAGCCCCGGAGTATTTGGCATTTTGGAATTTTTTTTTTTTTTTGCACATATGTTCTGATACCTATGGAAGTGGAAAGCCAACCAGGGATGGAGACGCCTTGCTTACAGCTTGGTGGCTCATATAAAGTCCCACCGTGCGATTTTCGTGCGTTCTTGGTGGATGCAGTTTTGATTTGACCTTAGTGTTTTCCATATACAGGGATGGAGACCAATAGCATGACCTGCTTGTCTCACATAAAGTCCCAAAAGGAAATTAGGGATTTCAAAGGCAGTGTGCTTTACAGGCCATGCCCCATACATAAAATCCCTTCCTATCTATATGCTGCATTTACCAAGGGGATGGAGGTGTAATGATTTTCAGCTGCTCTTTTCCAGTAAGAGGTATTGTACTTAGCTATGGTCATTTTAATTAAATGAATTGTCATTTTTGTTCTTTCTTTAGTATTTTATTAAAAATATACATATTTTTTTTCATTAAATTAACCACTTAAGCCCCGGAGTATTTGGCATTTTGGAATTTTTTTTTTTTTTTGCACATATGTTCTGATACCTATGGAAGTGGAAAGCCAACCAGGGATGGAGACGCCTTGCTTACAGCTTGGTGGCTCATATAAAGTCCCACCGTGCGATTTTCGTGCGTTCTTGGTGGATGCAGTTTTGATTTGACCTTAGTGTTTTCCATATACAGGGATGGAGACCAATAGCATGACCTGCTTGTCTCACATAAAGTCCCAAAAGGAAATTAGGGATTTCAAAGGCAGTGTGCTTTACAGGCCATGCCCCATACATAAAATCCCTTCCTATCTATATGCTGCATTCACCAAGGGGATGGAGGTGTAATGATTTTCAGCTGCTCTTTTCCAGTAAGAGGTATTGTACTTAGCTATGGTCATTTTAATTAAATGAATTGTCATTTTTGTTCTTTCTTTAGTATTTTATTAAAAATATACATATTTTTTTTTCATTAAATTAACCACTTAAGCCCCGGAGTATTTGGCATTTTGGAATTTTTTTTTTTTTTTGCACATATGTTCTGATACCTATGGAAGTGGAAAGCCAACCAGGGATGGAGACGCCTTGCTTACAGCTTGGTGGCTCATATAAAGTCCCACCGTGCGATTTTCGTGCGTTCTTGGTGGATGCAGTTTTGATTTGACCTTAGTGTTTTCCATATACAGGGATGGAGACCAATAGCATGACCTGCTTGTCTCACATAAAGTCCCAAAAGGAAATTAGGGATTTCAAAGGCAGTGTGCTTTACAGGCCATGCCCCATACATAAAATCCCTTCCTATCTATATGCTGCATTTACCAAGGGGATGGAGGTGTAATGATTTTCAGCTGCTCTTTTCCAGTAAGAGGTATTGTACTTAGCTATGGTCATTTTAATTAAATGAATTGTCATTTTTGTTCTTTCTTTAGTATTTTATTAAAAATATACATATTTTTTTTCATTAAATTAACCACTTAAGCCCCGGAGTATTTGGCATTTTGGAATTTTTTTTTTTTTTGCACATATGTTCTGATACCTATGGAAGTGGAAAGCCAACCAGGGATGGAGACGCCTTGCTTACAGCTTGGTGGCTCATATAAAGTCCCACCGTGCGATTTTCGTGCGTTCTTGGTGGATGCAGTTTTGATTTGACCTTAGTGTTTTCCATATACAGGGATGGAGACCAATAGCATGACCTGCTTGTCTCACATAAAGTCCCAAAAGGAAATTAGGGATTTCAAAGGCAGTGTGCTTTACAGGCCATGCCCCATACATAAAATCCCTTCCTATCTATATGCTGCATTCACCAAGGGGATGGAGGTGTAATGATTTTCAGCTGCTCTTTTCCAGTAAGAGGTATTGTACTTAGCTATGGTCATTTTAATTAAATGAATTGTCATTTTTGTTCTTTCTTTAGTATTTTATTAAAAATATACATTTTTTTTTCAAAAAAACAAGATATTATAAAAACTGTTAAAAAACTTAAAAAAAAAAAAAAAAAAAAATTTTTTTACTTGCAGTAGCCAGGATTCGAACCTGTCACACTCAGTATGGGAGGCAAGACCGCTAACCATTGTACCAGCGAACTACTGCACTTAAATAAGCTGCAAAACTTCCCTAAATCTTCAATTATGCAGTGCCATAGTGAAAAGGTATTGTACTTAGCTATGGTCATTTTAATTAAATGAATTGTCATTTTTGTTCTTTCTTTAGTATTTTATTAAAAATATACATATTTTTTTTTCATTAAATTAACCACTTAAGCCCCGGAGTATTTGGCATTTTGGAATTTTTTTTTTTTTTTGCACATATGTTCTGATACCTATGGAAGTGGAAAGCCAACCAGGGATGGAGACGCCTTGCTTACAGCTTGGTGGCTCATATAAAGTCCCACCGTGCGATTTTCGTGCGTTCTTGGTGGATGCAGTTTTGATTTGACCTTAGTGTTTTCCATATACAGGGATGGAGACCAATAGCATGACCTGCTTGTCTCACATAAAGTCCCAAAAGGAAATTAGGGATTTCAAAGGCAGTGTGCTTTACAGGCCATGCCCCATACATAAAATCCCTTCCTATCTATATGCTGCATTTACCAAGGGGATGGAGGTGTAATGATTTTCAGCTGCTCTTTTCCAGTAAGAGGTATTGTACTTAGCTATGGTCATTTTAATTAAATGAATTGTCATTTTTGTTCTTTCTTTAGTATTTTATTAAAAATATACATATTTTTTTTCATTAAATTAACCACTTAAGCCCCGGAGTATTTGGCATTTTGGAATTTTTTTTTTTTTTGCACATATGTTCTGATACCTATGGAAGTGGAAAGCCAACCAGGGATGGAGACGCCTTGCTTACAGCTTGGTGGCTCATATAAAGTCCCACCGTGCGATTTTCGTGCGTTCTTGGTGGATGCAGTTTTGATTTGACCTTAGTGTTTTCCATATACAGGGATGGAGACCAATAGCATGACCTGCTTGTCTCACATAAAGTCCCAAAAGGAAATTAGGGATTTCAAAGGCAGTGTGCTTTACAGGCCATGCCCCATACATAAAATCCCTTCCTATCTATATGCTGCATTCACCAAGGGGATGGAGGTGTAATGATTTTCAGCTGCTCTTTTCCAGTAAGAGGTATTGTACTTAGCTATGGTCATTTTAATTAAATGAATTGTCATTTTTGTTCTTTCTTTAGTATTTTATTAAAAATATACATATTTTTTTTCATTAAATTAACCACTTAAGCCCCGGAGTATTTGGCATTTTGGAATTTTTTTTTTTTTTGCACATATGTTCTGATACCTATGGAAGTGGAAAGCCAACCAGGGATGGAGACGCCTTGCTTACAGCTTGGTGGCTCATATAAAGTCCCACCGTGCGATTTTCGTGCGTTCTTGGTGGATGCAGTTTTGATTTGACCTTAGTGTTTTCCATATACAGGGATGGAGACCAATAGCATGACCTGCTTGTCTCACATAAAGTCCCAAAAGGAAATTAGGGATTTCAAAGGCAGTGTGCTTTACAGGCCATGCCCCATACATAAAATCCCTTCCTATCTATATGCTGCATTCACCAAGGGGATGGAGGTGTAATGATTTTCAGCTGCTCTTTTCCAGTAAGAGGTATTGTACTTAGCTATGGTCATTTTAATTAAATGAATTGTCATTTTTGTTCTTTCTTTAGTATTTTATTAAAAATATACATTTTTTTTTCAAAAAAACAAGATATTATAAAAACTGTTAAAAAACTTAAAAAAAAAAAAAAAAAAAAATTTTTTACTTGCAGTAGCCAGGATTCGAACCTGTCACACTCTGTATGGGAGGCAAGACCGCTAACCATTGTACCAGCGAACTACTGCACTTAAATAAGCTGCAAAACTTCCCTAAATCTTCAATTATGCAGTGCCATAGTGAAAAGGTATTGTACTTAGCTATGGTCATTTTAATTAAATGAATTGTCATTTTTGTTCTTTCTTTAGTATTTTATTAAAAATATACATATTTTTTTTTCATTAAATTAACCACTTAAGCCCCGGAGTATTTGGCATTTTGGAATTTTTTTTTTTTTTTGCACATATGTTCTGATACCTATGGAAGTGGAAAGCCAACCAGGGATGGAGACGCCTTGCTTACAGCTTGGTGGCTCATATAAAGTCCCACCGTGCGATTTTCGTGCGTTCTTGGTGGATGCAGTTTTGATTTGACCTTAGTGTTTTCCATATACAGGGATGGAGACCAATAGCATGACCTGCTTGTCTCACATAAAGTCCCAAAAGGAAATTAGGGATTTCAAAGGCAGTGTGCTTTACAGGCCATGCCCCATACATAAAATCCCTTCCTATCTATATGCTGCATTTACCAAGGGGATGGAGGTGTAATGATTTTCAGCTGCTCTTTTCCAGTAAGAGGTATTGTACTTAGCTATGGTCATTTTAATTAAATGAATTGTCATTTTTGTTCTTTCTTTAGTATTTTATTAAAAATATACATATTTTTTTTCATTAAATTAACCACTTAAGCCCCGGAGTATTTGGCATTTTGGAATTTTTTTTTTTTTTTGCACATATGTTCTGATACCTATGGAAGTGGAAAGCCAACCAGGGATGGAGACGCCTTGCTTACAGCTTGGTGGCTCATATAAAGTCCCACCGTGCGATTTTCGTGCGTTCTTGGTGGATGCAGTTTTGATTTGACCTTAGTGTTTTCCATATACAGGGATGGAGACCAATAGCATGACCTGCTTGTCTCACATAAAGTCCCAAAAGGAAATTAGGGATTTCAAAGGCAGTGTGCTTTACAGGCCATGCCCCATACATAAAATCCCTTCCTATCTATATGCTGCATTCACCAAGGGGATGGAGGTGTAATGATTTTCAGCTGCTCTTTTCCAGTAAGAGGTATTGTACTTAGCTATGGTCATTTTAATTAAATGAATTGTCATTTTTGTTCTTTCTTTAGTATTTTATTAAAAATATACATATTTTTTTTTCATTAAATTAACCACTTAAGCCCCGGAGTATTTGGCATTTTGGAATTTTTTTTTTTTTTTGCACATATGTTCTGATACCTATGGAAGTGGAAAGCCAACCAGGGATGGAGACGCCTTGCTTACAGCTTGGTGGCTCATATAAAGTCCCACCGTGCGATTTTCGTGCGTTCTTGGTGGATGCAGTTTTGATTTGACCTTAGTGTTTTCCATATACAGGGATGGAGACCAATAGCATGACCTGCTTGTCTCACATAAAGTCCCAAAAGGAAATTAGGGATTTCAAAGGCAGTGTGCTTTACAGGCCATGCCCCATACATAAAATCCCTTCCTATCTATATGCTGCATTTACCAAGGGGATGGAGGTGTAATGATTTTCAGCTGCTCTTTTCCAGTAAGAGGTATTGTACTTAGCTATGGTCATTTTAATTAAATGAATTGTCATTTTTGTTCTTTCTTTAGTATTTTATTAAAAATATACATATTTTTTTTCATTAAATTAACCACTTAAGCCCCGGAGTATTTGGCATTTTGGAATTTTTTTTTTTTTTGCACATATGTTCTGATACCTATGGAAGTGGAAAGCCAACCAGGGATGGAGACGCCTTGCTTACAGCTTGGTGGCTCATATAAAGTCCCACCGTGCGATTTTCGTGCGTTCTTGGTGGATGCAGTTTTGATTTGACCTTAGTGTTTTCCATATACAGGGATGGAGACCAATAGCATGACCTGCTTGTCTCACATAAAGTCCCAAAAGGAAATTAGGGATTTCAAAGGCAGTGTGCTTTACAGGCCATGCCCCATACATAAAATCCCTTCCTATCTATATGCTGCATTCACCAAGGGGATGGAGGTGTAATGATTTTCAGCTGCTCTTTTCCAGTAAGAGGTATTGTACTTAGCTATGGTCATTTTAATTAAATGAATTGTCATTTTTGTTCTTTCTTTAGTATTTTATTAAAAATATACATTTTTTTTTCAAAAAAACAAGATATTATAAAAACTGTTAAAAAACTTAAAAAAAAAAAAAAAAAAAAAATTTTTTACTTGCAGTAGCCAGGATTCGAACCTGTCACACTCTGTATGGGAGGCAAGACCGCTAACTATTGTACCAGCGAACTACTGCACTTAAATAAGCTGCAAAACTTCCCTAAATCTTCAATTATGCAGTGCCATAGTGAAAAGGTATTGTACTTAGCTATGGTCTTTTTAATTAAATGAATTGTCATTTTTGTTCTTTCTTTAGTATTTTATTAAAAATATACATATTTTTTTTCATTAAATTAACCACTTAAGCCCCGGAGTATTTGGCATTTTGGAATTTTTTTTTTTTTTTGCACATATGTTCTGATACCTATGGAAGTGGAAAGCCAACCAGGGATGGAGACGCCTTGCTTACAGCTTGGTGGCTCATATAAAGTCCCACCGTGCGATTTTCGTGCGTTCTTGGTGGATGCAGTTTTGATTTGACCTTAGTGTTTTCCATATACAGGGATGGAGACCAATAGCATGACCTGCTTGTCTCACATAAAGTCCCAAAAGGAAATTAGGGATTTCAAAGGCAGTGTGCTTTACAGGCCATGCCCCATACATAAAATCCCTTCCTATCTATATGCTGCATTTACCAAGGGGATGGAGGTGTAATGATTTTCAGCTGCTCTTTTCCAGTAAGAGGTATTGTACTTAGCTATGGTCATTTTAATTAAATGAATTGTCATTTTTGTTCTTTCTTTAGTATTTTATTAAAAATATACATATTTTTTTTCATTAAATTAACCACTTAAGCCCCGGAGTATTTGGCATTTTGGAATTTTTTTTTTTTTTGCACATATGTTCTGATACCTATGGAAGTGGAAAGCCAACCAGGGATGGAGACGCCTTGCTTACAGCTTGGTGGCTCATATAAAGTCCCACCGTGCGATTTTCGTGCGTTCTTGGTGGATGCAGTTTTGATTTGACCTTAGTGTTTTCCATATACAGGGATGGAGACCAATAGCATGACCTGCTTGTCTCACATAAAGTCCCAAAAGGAAATTAGGGATTTCAAAGGCAGTGTGCTTTACAGGCCATGCCCCATACATAAAATCCCTTCCTATCTATATGCTGCATTCACCAAGGGGATGGAGGTGTAATGATTTTCAGCTGCTCTTTTCCAGTAAGAGGTATTGTACTTAGCTATGGTCATTTTAATTAAATGAATTGTCATTTTTGTTCTTTCTTTAGTATTTTATTAAAAATATACATTTTTTTTTCAAAAAAACAAGATATTATAAAAACTGTTAAAAAACTTAAAAAAAAAAAAAAAAAAAATTTTTTTACTTGCAGTAGCCAGGATTCGAACCTGTCACACTCAGTATGGGAGGCAAGACCGCTAACCATTGTACCAGCGAACTACTGCACTTAAATAAGCTGCAAAACTTCCCTAAATCTTCAATTATGCAGTGCCATAGTGAAAAGGTATTGTACTTAGCTATGGTCATTTTAATTAAATGAATTGTCATTTTTGTTCTTTCTTTAGTATTTTATTAAAAATATACATATTTTTTTTTCATTAAATTAACCACTTAAGCCCCGGAGTATTTGGCATTTTGGAATTTTTTTTTTTTTTTGCACATATGTTCTGATACCTATGGAAGTGGAAAGCCAACCAGGGATGGAGACGCCTTGCTTACAGCTTGGTGGCTCATATAAAGTCCCACCGTGCGATTTTCGTGCGTTCTTGGTGGATGCAGTTTTGATTTGACCTTAGTGTTTTCCATATACAGGGATGGAGACCAATAGCATGACCTGCTTGTCTCACATAAAGTCCCAAAAGGAAATTAGGGATTTCAAAGGCAGTGTGCTTTACAGGCCATGCCCCATACATAAAATCCCTTCCTATCTATATGCTGCATTTACCAAGGGGATGGAGGTGTAATGATTTTCAGCTGCTCTTTTCCAGTAAGAGGTATTGTACTTAGCTATGGTCATTTTAATTAAATGAATTGTCATTTTTGTTCTTTCTTTAGTATTTTATTAAAAATATACATATTTTTTTTCATTAAATTAACCACTTAAGCCCCGGAGTATTTGGCATTTTGGAATTTTTTTTTTTTTTGCACATATGTTCTGATACCTATGGAAGTGGAAAGCCAACCAGGGATGGAGACGCCTTGCTTACAGCTTGGTGGCTCATATAAAGTCCCACCGTGCGATTTTCGTGCGTTCTTGGTGGATGCAGTTTTGATTTGACCTTAGTGTTTTCCATATACAGGGATGGAGACCAATAGCATGACCTGCTTGTCTCACATAAAGTCCCAAAAGGAAATTAGGGATTTCAAAGGCAGTGTGCTTTACAGGCCATGCCCCATACATAAAATCCCTTCCTATCTATATGCTGCATTCACCAAGGGGATGGAGGTGTAATGATTTTCAGCTGCTCTTTTCCAGTAAGAGGTATTGTACTTAGCTATGGTCATTTTAATTAAATGAATTGTCATTTTTGTTCTTTCTTTAGTATTTTATTAAAAATATACATTTTTTTTTCAAAAAAACAAGATATTATAAAAACTGTTAAAAAACTTAAAAAAAAAAAAAAAAAATAATTTTTTTACTTGCAGTAGCCAGGATTCGAACCTGTCACACTCAGTATGGGAGGCAAGACCGCTAACCATTGTACCAGCGAACTACTGCACTTAAATAAGCTGCAAAACTTCCCTAAATCTTCAATTATGCAGTGCCATAGTGAAAAGGTATTGTACTTAGCTATGGTCATTTTAATTAAATGAATTGTCATTTTTGTTCTTTCTTTAGTATTTTATTAAAAATATACATATTTTTTTTTCATTAAATTAACCACTTAAGCCCCGGAGTATTTGGCATTTTGGAATTTTTTTTTTTTTTTGCACATATGTTCTGATACCTATGGAAGTGGAAAGCCAACCAGGGATGGAGACGCCTTGCTTACAGCTTGGTGGCTCATATAAAGTCCCACCGTGCGATTTTCGTGCGTTCTTGGTGGATGCAGTTTTGATTTGACCTTAGTGTTTTCCATATACAGGGATGGAGACCAATAGCATGACCTGCTTGTCTCACATAAAGTCCCAAAAGGAAATTAGGGATTTCAAAGGCAGTGTGCTTTACAGGCCATGCCCCATACATAAAATCCCTTCCTATCTATATGCTGCATTTACCAAGGGGATGGAGGTGTAATGATTTTCAGCTGCTCTTTTCCAGTAAGAGGTATTGTACTTAGCTATGGTCATTTTAATTAAATGAATTGTCATTTTTGTTCTTTCTTTAGTATTTTATTAAAAATATACATATTTTTTTTCATTAAATTAACCACTTAAGCCCCGGAGTATTTGGCATTTTGGAATTTTTTTTTTTTTTGCACATATGTTCTGATACCTATGGAAGTGGAAAGCCAACCAGGGATGGAGACGCCTTGCTTACAGCTTGGTGGCTCATATAAAGTCCCACCGTGCGATTTTCGTGCGTTCTTGGTGGATGCAGTTTTGATTTGACCTTAGTGTTTTCCATATACAGGGATGGAGACCAATAGCATGACCTGCTTGTCTCACATAAAGTCCCAAAAGGAAATTAGGGATTTCAAAGGCAGTGTGCTTTACAGGCCATGCCCCATACATAAAATCCCTTCCTATCTATATGCTGCATTCACCAAGGGGATGGAGGTGTAATGATTTTCAGCTGCTCTTTTCCAGTAAGAGGTATTGTACTTAGCTATGGTCATTTTAATTAAATGAATTGTCATTTTTGTTCTTTCTTTAGTATTTTATTAAAAATATACATTTTTTTTTCAAAAAAACAAGATATTATAAAAACTGTTAAAAAACTTAAAAAAAAAAAAAAAAAAAAAAATTTTTTACTTGCAGTAGCCAGGATTCGAACCTGTCACACTCTGTATGGGAGGCAAGACCGCTAACTATTGTACCAGCGAACTACTGCACTTAAATAAGCTGCAAAACTTCCCTAAATCTTCAATTATGCAGTGCCATAGTGAAAAGGTATTGTACTTAGCTATGGTCTTTTTAATTAAATGAATTGTCATTTTTGTTCTTTCTTTAGTATTTTATTAAAAATATACATATTTTTTTTCATTAAATTAACCACTTAAGCCCCGGAGTATTTGGCATTTTGGAATTTTTTTTTTTTTTTGCACATATGTTCTGATACCTATGGAAGTGGAAAGCCAACCAGGGATGGAGACGCCTTGCTTACAGCTTGGTGGCTCATATAAAGTCCCACCGTGCGATTTTCGTGCGTTCTTGGTGGATGCAGTTTTGATTTGACCTTAGTGTTTTCCATATACAGGGATGGAGACCAATAGCATGACCTGCTTGTCTCACATAAAGTCCCAAAAGGAAATTAGGGATTTCAAAGGCAGTGTGCTTTACAGGCCATGCCCCATACATAAAATCCCTTCCTATCTATATGCTGCATTCACCAAGGGGATGGAGGTGTAATGATTTTCAGCTGCTCTTTTCCAGGAAGAGGTATTGTACTTAGCTATGGTCATTTTAATTAAATGAATTGTCATTTTTGTTCTTTCTTTAGTATTTTATTAAAAATATACATATTTTTTTTTCATTAAATTAACCACTTAAGCCCCGGAGTATTTGGCATTTTGGAATTTTTTTTTTTTTTTGCACATATGTTCTGATACCTATGGAAGTGGAAAGCCAACCAGGGATGGAGACGCCTTGCTTACAGCTTGGTGGCTCATATAAAGTCCCACCGTGCGATTTTCGTGCGTTCTTGGTGGATGCAGTTTTGATTTGACCTTAGTGTTTTCCATATACAGGGATGGAGACCAATAGCATGACCTGCTTGTCTCACATAAAGTCCCAAAAGGAAATTAGGGATTTCAAAGGCAGTGTGCTTTACAGGCCATGCCCCATACATAAAATCCCTTCCTATCTATATGCTGCATTTACCAAGGGGATGGAGGTGTAATGATTTTCAGCTGCTCTTTTCCAGTAAGAGGTATTGTACTTAGCTATGGTCATTTTAATTAAATGAATTGTCATTTTTGTTCTTTCTTTAGTATTTTATTAAAAATATACATATTTTTTTTCATTAAATTAACCACTTAAGCCCCGGAGTATTTGGCATTTTGGAATTTTTTTTTTTTTTGCACATATGTTCTGATACCTATGGAAGTGGAAAGCCAACCAGGGATGGAGACGCCTTGCTTACAGCTTGGTGGCTCATATAAAGTCCCACCGTGCGATTTTCGTGCGTTCTTGGTGGATGCAGTTTTGATTTGACCTTAGTGTTTTCCATATACAGGGATGGAGACCAATAGCATGACCTGCTTGTCTCACATAAAGTCCCAAAAGGAAATTAGGGATTTCAAAGGCAGTGTGCTTTACAGGCCATGCCCCATACATAAAATCCCTTCCTATCTATATGCTGCATTCACCAAGGGGATGGAGGTGTAATGATTTTCAGCTGCTCTTTTCCAGTAAGAGGTATTGTACTTAGCTATGGTCATTTTAATTAAATGAATTGTCATTTTTGTTCTTTCTTTAGTATTTTATTAAAAATATACATTTTTTTTTCAAAAAAACAAGATATTATAAAAACTGTTAAAAAACTTAAAAAAAAAAAAAAAAAATAATTTTTTTACTTGCAGTAGCCAGGATTCGAACCTGTCACACTCAGTATGGGAGGCAAGACCGCTAACCATTGTACCAGCGAACTACTGCACTTAAATAAGCTGCAAAACTTCCCTAAATCTTCAATTATGCAGTGCCATAGTGAAAAGGTATTGTACTTAGCTATGGTCATTTTAATTAAATGAATTGTCATTTTTGTTCTTTCTTTAGTATTTTATTAAAAATATACATATTTTTTTTTCATTAAATTAACCACTTAAGCCCCGGAGTATTTGGCATTTTGGAATTTTTTTTTTTTTTTGCACATATGTTCTGATACCTATGGAAGTGGAAAGCCAACCAGGGATGGAGACGCCTTGCTTACAGCTTGGTGGCTCATATAAAGTCCCACCGTGCGATTTTCGTGCGTTCTTGGTGGATGCAGTTTTGATTTGACCTTAGTGTTTTCCATATACAGGGATGGAGACCAATAGCATGACCTGCTTGTCTCACATAAAGTCCCAAAAGGAAATTAGGGATTTCAAAGGCAGTGTGCTTTACAGGCCATGCCCCATACATAAAATCCCTTCCTATCTATATGCTGCATTTACCAAGGGGATGGAGGTGTAATGATTTTCAGCTGCTCTTTTCCAGTAAGAGGTATTGTACTTAGCTATGGTCATTTTAATTAAATGAATTGTCATTTTTGTTCTTTCTTTAGTATTTTATTAAAAATATACATATTTTTTTTTCATTAAATTAACCACTTAAGCCCCGGAGTATTTGGCATTTTGGAATTTTTTTTTTTTTTTGCACATATGTTCTGATACCTATGGAAGTGGAAAGCCAACCAGGGATGGAGACGCCTTGCTTACAGCTTGGTGGCTCATATAAAGTCCCACCGTGCGATTTTCGTGCGTTCTTGGTGGATGCAGTTTTGATTTGACCTTAGTGTTTTCCATATACAGGGATGGAGACCAATAGCATGACCTGCTTGTCTCACATAAAGTCCCAAAAGGAAATTAGGGATTTCAAAGGCAGTGTGCTTTACAGGCCATGCCCCATACATAAAATCCCTTCCTATCTATATGCTGCATTTACCAAGGGGATGGAGGTGTAATGATTTTCAGCTGCTCTTTTCCAGTAAGAGGTATTGTACTTAGCTATGGTCATTTTAATTAAATGAATTGTCATTTTTGTTCTTTCTTTAGTATTTTATTAAAAATATACATATTTTTTTTCATTAAATTAACCACTTAAGCCCCGGAGTATTTGGCATTTTGGAATTTTTTTTTTTTTTGCACATATGTTCTGATACCTATGGAAGTGGAAAGCCAACCAGGGATGGAGACGCCTTGCTTACAGCTTGGTGGCTCATATAAAGTCCCACCGTGCGATTTTCGTGCGTTCTTGGTGGATGCAGTTTTGATTTGACCTTAGTGTTTTCCATATACAGGGATGGAGACCAATAGCATGACCTGCTTGTCTCACATAAAGTCCCAAAAGGAAATTAGGGATTTCAAAGGCAGTGTGCTTTACAGGCCATGCCCCATACATAAAATCCCTTCCTATCTATATGCTGCATTCACCAAGGGGATGGAGGTGTAATGATTTTCAGCTGCTCTTTTCCAGTAAGAGGTATTGTACTTAGCTATGGTCATTTTAATTAAATGAATTGTCATTTTTGTTCTTTCTTTAGTATTTTATTAAAAATATACATTTTTTTTTCAAAAAAACAAGATATTATAAAAACTGTTAAAAAACTTAAAAAAAAAAAAAAAAAAAAAAATTTTTTACTTGCAGTAGCCAGGATTCGAACCTGTCACACTCTGTATGGGAGGCAAGACCGCTAACTATTGTACCAGCGAACTACTGCACTTAAATAAGCTGCAAAACTTCCCTAAATCTTCAATTATGCAGTGCCATAGTGAAAAGGTATTGTACTTAGCTATGGTCTTTTTAATTAAATGAATTGTCATTTTTGTTCTTTCTTTAGTATTTTATTAAAAATATACATATTTTTTTTCATTAAATTAACCACTTAAGCCCCGGAGTATTTGGCATTTTGGAATTTTTTTTTTTTTTTGCACATATGTTCTGATACCTATGGAAGT
The DNA here is from genome assembly GCF_965119305.1 of Pelophylax lessonae. Taxonomy (NCBI): domain Eukaryota; kingdom Metazoa; phylum Chordata; class Amphibia; order Anura; family Ranidae; genus Pelophylax; species Pelophylax lessonae. The sequence continues at coordinate 141,533 of NW_028120048.1, read as the reverse complement.
GGAAAGCCAACCAGGGATGGAGACGCCTTGCTTACAGCTTGGTGGCTCATATAAAGTCCCACCGTGCGATTTTCGTGCGTTCTTGGTGGATGCAGTTTTGATTTGACCTTAGTGTTTTCCATATACAGGGATGGAGACCAATAGCATGACCTGCTTGTCTCACATAAAGTCCCAAAAGGAAATTAGGGATTTCAAAGGCAGTGTGCTTTACAGGCCATGCCCCATACATAAAATCCCTTCCTATCTATATGCTGCATTCACCAAGGGGATGGAGGTGTAATGATTTTCAGCTGCTCTTTTCCAGGAAGAGGTATTGTACTTAGCTATGGTCATTTTAATTAAATGAATTGTCATTTTTGTTCTTTCTTTAGTATTTTATTAAAAATATACATATTTTTTTTTCATTAAATTAACCACTTAAGCCCCGGAGTATTTGGCATTTTGGAATTTTTTTTTTTTTTTGCACATATGTTCTGATACCTATGGAAGTGGAAAGCCAACCAGGGATGGAGACGCCTTGCTTACAGCTTGGTGGCTCATATAAAGTCCCACCGTGCGATTTTCGTGCGTTCTTGGTGGATGCAGTTTTGATTTGACCTTAGTGTTTTCCATATACAGGGATGGAGACCAATAGCATGACCTGCTTGTCTCACATAAAGTCCCAAAAGGAAATTAGGGATTTCAAAGGCAGTGTGCTTTACAGGCCATGCCCCATACATAAAATCCCTTCCTATCTATATGCTGCATTTACCAAGGGGATGGAGGTGTAATGATTTTCAGCTGCTCTTTTCCAGTAAGAGGTATTGTACTTAGCTATGGTCATTTTAATTAAATGAATTGTCATTTTTGTTCTTTCTTTAGTATTTTATTAAAAATATACATATTTTTTTTCATTAAATTAACCACTTAAGCCCCGGAGTATTTGGCATTTTGGAATTTTTTTTTTTTTTGCACATATGTTCTGATACCTATGGAAGTGGAAAGCCAACCAGGGATGGAGACGCCTTGCTTACAGCTTGGTGGCTCATATAAAGTCCCACCGTGCGATTTTCGTGCGTTCTTGGTGGATGCAGTTTTGATTTGACCTTAGTGTTTTCCATATACAGGGATGGAGACCAATAGCATGACCTGCTTGTCTCACATAAAGTCCCAAAAGGAAATTAGGGATTTCAAAGGCAGTGTGCTTTACAGGCCATGCCCCATACATAAAATCCCTTCCTATCTATATGCTGCATTCACCAAGGGGATGGAGGTGTAATGATTTTCAGCTGCTCTTTTCCAGTAAGAGGTATTGTACTTAGCTATGGTCATTTTAATTAAATGAATTGTCATTTTTGTTCTTTCTTTAGTATTTTATTAAAAATATACATTTTTTTTTCAAAAAAACAAGATATTATAAAAACTGTTAAAAAACTTAAAAAAAAAAAAAAAAAATAATTTTTTTACTTGCAGTAGCCAGGATTCGAACCTGTCACACTCAGTATGGGAGGCAAGACCGCTAACCATTGTACCAGCGAACTACTGCACTTAAATAAGCTGCAAAACTTCCCTAAATCTTCAATTATGCAGTGCCATAGTGAAAAGGTATTGTACTTAGCTATGGTCATTTTAATTAAATGAATTGTCATTTTTGTTCTTTCTTTAGTATTTTATTAAAAATATACATATTTTTTTTTCATTAAATTAACCACTTAAGCCCCGGAGTATTTGGCATTTTGGAATTTTTTTTTTTTTTTGCACATATGTTCTGATACCTATGGAAGTGGAAAGCCAACCAGGGATGGAGACGCCTTGCTTACAGCTTGGTGGCTCATATAAAGTCCCACCGTGCGATTTTCGTGCGTTCTTGGTGGATGCAGTTTTGATTTGACCTTAGTGTTTTCCATATACAGGGATGGAGACCAATAGCATGACCTGCTTGTCTCACATAAAGTCCCAAAAGGAAATTAGGGATTTCAAAGGCAGTGTGCTTTACAGGCCATGCCCCATACATAAAATCCCTTCCTATCTATATGCTGCATTTACCAAGGGGATGGAGGTGTAATGATTTTCAGCTGCTCTTTTCCAGTAAGAGGTATTGTACTTAGCTATGGTCATTTTAATTAAATGAATTGTCATTTTTGTTCTTTCTTTAGTATTTTATTAAAAATATACATATTTTTTTTCATTAAATTAACCACTTAAGCCCCGGAGTATTTGGCATTTTGGAATTTTTTTTTTTTTTGCACATATGTTCTGATACCTATGGAAGTGGAAAGCCAACCAGGGATGGAGACGCCTTGCTTACAGCTTGGTGGCTCATATAAAGTCCCACCGTGCGATTTTCGTGCGTTCTTGGTGGATGCAGTTTTGATTTGACCTTAGTGTTTTCCATATACAGGGATGGAGACCAATAGCATGACCTGCTTGTCTCACATAAAGTCCCAAAAGGAAATTAGGGATTTCAAAGGCAGTGTGCTTTACAGGCCATGCCCCATACATAAAATCCCTTCCTATCTATATGCTGCATTCACCAAGGGGATGGAGGTGTAATGATTTTCAGCTGCTCTTTTCCAGTAAGAGGTATTGTACTTAGCTATGGTCATTTTAATTAAATGAATTGTCATTTTTGTTCTTTCTTTAGTATTTTATTAAAAATATACATTTTTTTTTCAAAAAAACAAGATATTATAAAAACTGTTAAAAAACTTAAAAAAAAAAAAAAAAAAAAAAATTTTTTACTTGCAGTAGCCAGGATTCGAACCTGTCACACTCTGTATGGGAGGCAAGACCGCTAACTATTGTACCAGCGAACTACTGCACTTAAATAAGCTGCAAAACTTCCCTAAATCTTCAATTATGCAGTGCCATAGTGAAAAGGTATTGTACTTAGCTATGGTCTTTTTAATTAAATGAATTGTCATTTTTGTTCTTTCTTTAGTATTTTATTAAAAATATACATATTTTTTTTCATTAAATTAACCACTTAAGCCCCGGAGTATTTGGCATTTTGGAATTTTTTTTTTTTTTTGCACATATGTTCTGATACCTATGGAAGTGGAAAGCCAACCAGGGATGGAGACGCCTTGCTTACAGCTTGGTGGCTCATATAAAGTCCCACCGTGCGATTTTCGTGCGTTCTTGGTGGATGCAGTTTTGATTTGACCTTAGTGTTTTCCATATACAGGGATGGAGACCAATAGCATGACCTGCTTGTCTCACATAAAGTCCCAAAAGGAAATTAGGGATTTCAAAGGCAGTGTGCTTTACAGGCCATGCCCCATACATAAAATCCCTTCCTATCTATATGCTGCATTTACCAAGGGGATGGAGGTGTAATGATTTTCAGCTGCTCTTTTCCAGTAAGAGGTATTGTACTTAGCTATGGTCATTTTAATTAAATGAATTGTCATTTTTGTTCTTTCTTTAGTATTTTATTAAAAATATACATATTTTTTTTCATTAAATTAACCACTTAAGCCCCGGAGTATTTGGCATTTTGGAATTTTTTTTTTTTTTTGCACATATGTTCTGATACCTATGGAAGTGGAAAGCCAACCAGGGATGGAGACGCCTTGCTTACAGCTTGGTGGCTCATATAAAGTCCCACCGTGCGATTTTCGTGCGTTCTTGGTGGATGCAGTTTTGATTTGACCTTAGTGTTTTCCATATACAGGGATGGAGACCAATAGCATGACCTGCTTGTCTCACATAAAGTCCCAAAAGGAAATTAGGGATTTCAAAGGCAGTGTGCTTTACAGGCCATGCCCCATACATAAAATCCCTTCCTATCTATATGCTGCATTCACCAAGGGGATGGAGGTGTAATGATTTTCAGCTGCTCTTTTCCAGGAAGAGGTATTGTACTTAGCTATGGTCATTTTAATTAAATGAATTGTCATTTTTGTTCTTTCTTTAGTATTTTATTAAAAATATACATATTTTTTTTCATTAAATTAACCACTTAAGCCCCGGAGTATTTGGCATTTTGGAATTTTTTTTTTTTTTGCACATATGTTCTGATACCTATGGAAGTGGAAAGCCAACCAGGGATGGAGACGCCTTGCTTACAGCTTGGTGGCTCATATAAAGTCCCACCGTGCGATTTTCGTGCGTTCTTGGTGGATGCAGTTTTGATTTGACCTTAGTGTTTTCCATATACAGGGATGGAGACCAATAGCATGACCTGCTTGTCTCACATAAAGTCCCAAAAGGAAATTAGGGATTTCAAAGGCAGTGTGCTTTACAGGCCATGCCCCATACATAAAATCCCTTCCTATCTATATGTAATGATTTTCAGCTGCTCTTTTCCAGTAAGAGGTATTGTACTTAGCTATGGTCATTTTAATTAAATGAATTGTCATTTTTGTTCTTTCTTTAGTATTTTATTAAAAATATACATATTTTTTTTCATTAAATTAACCACTTAAGCCCCGGAGTATTTGGCATTTTGGAATTTTTTTTTTTTTTGCACATATGTTCTGATACCTATGGAAGTGGAAAGCCAACCAGGGATGGAGACGCCTTGCTTACAGCTTGGTGGCTCATATAAAGTCCCACCGTGCGATTTTCGTGCGTTCTTGGTGGATGCAGTTTTGATTTGACCTTAGTGTTTTCCATATACAGGGATGGAGACCAATAGCATGACCTGCTTGTCTCACATAAAGTCCCAAAAGGAAATTAGGGATTTCAAAGGCAGTGTGCTTTACAGGCCATGCCCCATACATAAAATCCCTTCCTATCTATATGCTGCATTTACCAAGGGGATGGAGGTGTAATGATTTTCAGCTGCTCTTTTCCAGTAAGAGGTATTGTACTTAGCTATGGTCATTTTAATTAAATGAATTGTCATTTTTGTTCTTTCTTTAGTATTTTATTAAAAATATACATATTTTTTTTCATTAAATTAACCACTTAAGCCCCGGAGTATTTGGCATTTTGGAATTTTTTTTTTTTTTGCACATATGTTCTGATACCTATGGAAGTGGAAAGCCAACCAGGGATGGAGACGCCTTGCTTACAGCTTGGTGGCTCATATAAAGTCCCACCGTGCGATTTTCGTGCGTTCTTGGTGGATGCAGTTTTGATTTGACCTTAGTGTTTTCCATATACAGGGATGGAGACCAATAGCATGACCTGCTTGTCTCACATAAAGTCCCAAAAGGAAATTAGGGATTTCAAAGGCAGTGTGCTTTACAGGCCATGCCCCATACATAAAATCCCTTCCTATCTATATGCTGCATTCACCAAGGGGATGGAGGTGTAATGATTTTCAGCTGCTCTTTTCCAGTAAGAGGTATTGTACTTAGCTATGGTCATTTTAATTAAATGAATTGTCATTTTTGTTCTTTCTTTAGTATTTTATTAAAAATATACATTTTTTTTTCAAAAAAACAAGATATTATAAAAACTGTTAAAAAACTTAAAAAAAAAAAAAAAAAAAAATTTTTTACTTGCAGTAGCCAGGATTCGAACCTGTCACACTCTGTATGGGAGGCAAGACCGCTAACCATTGTACCAGCGAACTACTGCACTTAAATAAGCTGCAAAACTTCCCTAAATCTTCAATTATGCAGTGCCATAGTGAAAAGGTATTGTACTTAGCTATGGTCATTTTAATTAAATGAATTGTCATTTTTGTTCTTTCTTTAGTATTTTATTAAAAATATACATATTTTTTTTTCATTAAATTAACCACTTAAGCCCCGGAGTATTTGGCATTTTGGAATTTTTTTTTTTTTTGCACATATGTTCTGATACCTATGGAAGTGGAAAGCCAACCAGGGATGGAGACGCCTTGCTTACAGCTTGGTGGCTCATATAAAGTCCCACCGTGCGATTTTCGTGCGTTCTTGGTGGATGCAGTTTTGATTTGACCTTAGTGTTTTCCATATACAGGGATGGAGACCAATAGCATGACCTGCTTGTCTCACATAAAGTCCCAAAAGGAAATTAGGGATTTCAAAGGCAGTGTGCTTTACAGGCCATGCCCCATACATAAAATCCCTTCCTATCTATATGCTGCATTTACCAAGGGGATGGAGGTGTAATGATTTTCAGCTGCTCTTTTCCAGTAAGAGGTATTGTACTTAGCTATGGTCATTTTAATTAAATGAATTGTCATTTTTGTTCTTTCTTTAGTATTTTATTAAAAATATACATATTTTTTTTCATTAAATTAACCACTTAAGCCCCGGAGTATTTGGCATTTTGGAATTTTTTTTTTTTTTTGCACATATGTTCTGATACCTATGGAAGTGGAAAGCCAACCAGGGATGGAGACGCCTTGCTTACAGCTTGGTGGCTCATATAAAGTCCCACCGTGCGATTTTCGTGCGTTCTTGGTGGATGCAGTTTTGATTTGACCTTAGTGTTTTCCATATACAGGGATGGAGACCAATAGCATGACCTGCTTGTCTCACATAAAGTCCCAAAAGGAAATTAGGGATTTCAAAGGCAGTGTGCTTTACAGGCCATGCCCCATACATAAAATCCCTTCCTATCTATATGCTGCATTCACCAAGGGGATGGAGGTGTAATGATTTTCAGCTGCTCTTTTCCAGGAAGAGGTATTGTACTTAGCTATGGTCATTTTAATTAAATGAATTGTCATTTTTGTTCTTTCTTTAGTATTTTATTAAAAATATACATATTTTTTTTTCATTAAATTAACCACTTAAGCCCCGGAGTATTTGGCATTTTGGATTTTTTTTTTTTTTGCACATATGTTCTGATACCTATGGAAGTGGAAAGCCAACCAGGGATGGAGACGCCTTGCTTACAGCTTGGTGGCTCATATAAAGTCCCACCGTGCGATTTTCATGCGTTCTTGGTGGATGCAGTTTTGATTTGACCTTAGTGTTTTCCATATACAGGGATGGAGACCAATAGCATGACCTGCTTGTCTCACATAAAGTCCCAAAAGGAAATTAGGGATTTCAAAGGCAGTGTGCTTTACAGGCCATGCCCCATACATAAAATCCCTTCCTATCTATATGCTGCATTCACCAAGGGGATGGAGGTGTAATGATTTTCAGCTGCTCTTTTCCAGTAAGAGGTATTGTACTTAGCTATGGTCATTTTAATTAAATGAATTGTCATTTTTGTTCTTTCTTTAGTATTTTATTAAAAATATACATATTTTTTTTCATTAAATTAACCACTTAAGCCCCGGAGTATTTGGCATTTTGGAATTTTTTTTTTTTTTGCACATATGTTCTGATACCTATGGAAGTGGAAAGCCAACCAGGGATGGAGACGCCTTGCTTACAGCTTGGTGGCTCATATAAAGTCCCACCGTGCGATTTTCGTGCGTTCTTGGTGGATGCAGTTTTGATTTGACCTTAGTGTTTTCCATATACAGGGATGGAGACCAATAGCATGACCTGCTTGTCTCACATAAAGTCCCAAAAGGAAATTAGGGATTTCAAAGGCAGTGTGCTTTACAGGCCATGCCCCATACATAAAATCCCTTCCTATCTATATGCTGCATTCACCAAGGGGATGGAGGTGTAATGATTTTCAGCTGCTCTTTTCCAGTAAGAGGTATTGTACTTAGCTATGGTCATTTTAATTAAATGAATTGTCATTTTTGTTCTTTCTTTAGTATTTTATTAAAAATATACATATTTTTTTTTCATTAAATTAACCACTTAAGCCCCGGAGTATTTGGCATTTTGGAATTTTTTTTTTTTTTTGCACATATGTTCTGATACCTATGGAAGTGGAAAGCCAACCAGGGATGGAGACGCCTTGCTTACAGCTTGGTGGCTCATATAAAGTCCCACCGTGCGATTTTCGTGCGTTCTTGGTGGATGCAGTTTTGATTTGACCTTAGTGTTTTCCATATACAGGGATGGAGACCAATAGCATGACCTGCTTGTCTCACATAAAGTCCCAAAAGGAAATTAGGGATTTCAAAGGCAGTGTGCTTTACAGGCCATGCCCCATACATAAAATCCCTTCCTATCTATATGCTGCATTTACCAAGGGGATGGAGGTGTAATGATTTTCAGCTGCTCTTTTCCAGTAAGAGGTATTGTACTTAGCTATGGTCATTTTAATTAAATGAATTGTCATTTTTGTTCTTTCTTTAGTATTTTATTAAAAATATACATATTTTTTTTCATTAAATTAACCACTTAAGCCCCGGAGTATTTGGCATTTTGGAATTTTTTTTTTTTTTGCACATATGTTCTGATACCTATGGAAGTGGAAAGCCAACCAGGGATGGAGACGCCTTGCTTACAGCTTGGTGGCTCATATAAAGTCCCACCGTGCGATTTTCGTGCGTTCTTGGTGGATGCAGTTTTGATTTGACCTTAGTGTTTTCCATATACAGGGATGGAGACCAATAGCATGACCTGCTTGTCTCACATAAAGTCCCAAAAGGAAATTAGGGATTTCAAAGGCAGTGTGCTTTACAGGCCATGCCCCATACATAAAATCCCTTCCTATCTATATGCTGCATTCACCAAGGGGATGGAGGTGTAATGATTTTCAGCTGCTCTTTTCCAGTAAGAGGTATTGTACTTAGCTATGGTCATTTTAATTAAATGAATTGTCATTTTTGTTCTTTCTTTAGTATTTTATTAAAAATATACATTTTTTTTTCAAAAAAACAAGATATTATAAAAACTGTTAAAAAACTTAAAAAAAAAAAAAAAAAAAAAAAATTTTTTACTTGCAGTAGCCAGGATTCGAACCTGTCACACTCTGTATGGGAGGCAAGACCGCTAACCATTGTACCAGCGAACTACTGCACTTAAATAAGCTGCAAAACTTCCCTAAATCTTCAATTATGCAGTGCCATAGTGAAAAGGTATTGTACTTAGCTATGGTCATTTTAATTAAACGAATTGTCATTTTTGTTCTTTCTTTAGTATTTTATTAAAAATATACATATTTTTTTTCATTAAATTAACCACTTAAGCCCCGGAGTATTTGGCATTTTGGAATTTTTTTTTTTTTTTGCACATATGTTCTGATACCTATGGAAGTGGAAAGCCAACCAGGGATGGAGACGCCTTGCTTACAGCTTGGTGGCTCATATAAAGTCCCACCGTGCGATTTTCGTGCGTTCTTGGTGGATGCAGTTTTGATTTGACCTTAGTGTTTTCCATATACAGGGATGGAGACCAATAGCATGACCTGCTTGTCTCACATAAAGTCCCAAAAGGAAATTAGGGATTTCAAAGGCAGTGTGCTTTACAGGCCATGCCCCATACATAAAATCCCTTCCTATCTATATGCTGCATTCACCAAGGGGATAGAGGTGTAATGATTTTCAGCTGCTCTTTTCCAGTAAGAGGTATTGTACTTAGCTATGGTCATTTTAATTAAATGAATTGTCATTTTTGTTCTTTCTTTAGTATTTTATTAAAAATATACATTTTTTTTTCAAAAAAACAAGATATTATAAAAACTGTTAAAAAACTTAAAAAAAAAAAAAATAAATAATTTTTTTACTTGCAGTAGCCAGGATTCGAACCTGTCACACTCTGTATGGGAGGCAAGACCGCTAACCATTGTACCAGCGAACTACTGCACTTAAATAAGCTGCAAAACTTCCCTAAATCTTCAATTATGCAGTGCCATAGTGAAAAGGTATTGTACTTAGCTATGGTCATTTTAATTAAATGAATTGTCATTTTTGTTCTTTCTTTAGTATTTTATTAAAAATATACATATTTTTTTTTCATTAAATTAACCACTTAAGCCCCGGAGTATTTGGCATTTTGGAATTTTTTTTTTTTTTTGCACATATGTTCTGATACCTATGGAAGTGGAAAGCCAACCAGGGATGGAGACGCCTTGCTTACAGCTTGGTGGCTCATATAAAGTCCCACCGTGCGATTTTCGTGCGTTCTTGGTGGATGCAGTTTTGATTTGACCTTAGTGTTTTCCATATACAGGGATGGAGACCAATAGCATGACCTGCTTGTCTCACATAAAGTCCCAAAAGGAAATTAGGGATTTCAAAGGCAGTGTGCTTTACAGGCCATGCCCCATACATAAAATCCCTTCCTATCTATATGCTGCATTTACCAAGGGGATGGAGGTGTAATGATTTTCAGCTGCTCTTTTCCAGTAAGAGGTATTGTACTTAGCTATGGTCATTTTAATTAAATGAATTGTCATTTTTGTTCTTTCTTTAGTATTTTATTAAAAATATACATATTTTTTTTCATTAAATTAACCACTTAAGCCCCGGAGTATTTGGCATTTTGGAATTTTTTTTTTTTTTTGCACATATGTTCTGATACCTATGGAAGTGGAAAGCCAACCAGGGATGGAGACGCCTTGCTTACAGCTTGGTGGCTCATATAAAGTCCCACCGTGCGATTTTCGTGCGTTCTTGGTGGATGCAGTTTTGATTTGACCTTAGTGTTTTCCATATACAGGGATGGAGACCAATAGCATGACCTGCTTGTCTCACATAAAGTCCCAAAAGGAAATTAGGGATTTCAAAGGCAGTGTGCTTTACAGGCCATGCCCCATACATAAAATCCCTTCCTATCTATATGCTGCATTCACCAAGGGGATGGAGGTGTAATGATTTTCAGCTGCTCTTTTCCAGGAAGAGGTATTGTACTTAGCTATGGTCATTTTAATTAAATGAATTGTCATTTTTGTTCTTTCTTTAGTATTTTATTAAAAATATACATATTTTTTTTCATTAAATTAACCACTTAAGCCCCGGAGTATTTGGCATTTTGGAATTTTTTTTTTTTTTGCACATATGTTCTGATACCTATGGAAGTGGAAAGCCAACCAGGGATGGAGACGCCTTGCTTACAGCTTGGTGGCTCATATAAAGTCCCACCGTGCGATTTTCGTGCGTTCTTGGTGGATGCAGTTTTGATTTGACCTTAGTGTTTTCCATATACAGGGATGGAGACCAATAGCATGACCTGCTTGTCTCACATAAAGTCCCAAAAGGAAATTAGGGATTTCAAAGGCAGTGTGCTTTACAGGCCATGCCCCATACATAAAATCCCTTCCTATCTATATGTAATGATTTTCAGCTGCTCTTTTCCAGTAAGAGGTATTGTACTTAGCTATGGTCATTTTAATTAAATGAATTGTCATTTTTGTTCTTTCTTTAGTATTTTATTAAAAATATACATATTTTTTTTCATTAAATTAACCACTTAAGCCCCGGAGTATTTGGCATTTTGGAATTTTTTTTTTTTTTGCACATATGTTCTGATACCTATGGAAGTGGAAAGCCAACCAGGGATGGAGACGCCTTGCTTACAGCTTGGTGGCTCATATAAAGTCCCACCGTGCGATTTTCGTGCGTTCTTGGTGGATGCAGTTTTGATTTGACCTTAGTGTTTTCCATATACAGGGATGGAGACCAATAGCATGACCTGCTTGTCTCACATAAAGTCCCAAAAGGAAATTAGGGATTTCAAAGGCAGTGTGCTTTACAGGCCATGCCCCATACATAAAATCCCTTCCTATCTATATGCTGCATTTACCAAGGGGATGGAGGTGTAATGATTTTCAGCTGCTCTTTTCCAGTAAGAGGTATTGTACTTAGCTATGGTCATTTTAATTAAATGAATTGTCATTTTTGTTCTTTCTTTAGTATTTTATTAAAAATATACATATTTTTTTTCATTAAATTAACCACTTAAGCCCCGGAGTATTTGGCATTTTGGAATTTTTTTTTTTTTTGCACATATGTTCTGATACCTATGGAAGTGGAAAGCCAACCAGGGATGGAGACGCCTTGCTTACAGCTTGGTGGCTCATATAAAGTCCCACCGTGCGATTTTCGTGCGTTCTTGGTGGATGCAGTTTTGATTTGACCTTAGTGTTTTCCATATACAGGGATGGAGACCAATAGCATGACCTGCTTGTCTCACATAAAGTCCCAAAAGGAAATTAGGGATTTCAAAGGCAGTGTGCTTTACAGGCCATGCCCCATACATAAAATCCCTTCCTATCTATATGCTGCATTCACCAAGGGGATGGAGGTGTAATGATTTTCAGCTGCTCTTTTCCAGTAAGAGGTATTGTACTTAGCTATGGTCATTTTAATTAAATGAATTGTCATTTTTGTTCTTTCTTTAGTATTTTATTAAAAATATACATTTTTTTTTCAAAAAAACAAGATATTATAAAAACTGTTAAAAAACTTAAAAAAAAAAAAAAAAAAAAATTTTTTACTTGCAGTAGCCAGGATTCGAACCTGTCACACTCTGTATGGGAGGCAAGACCGCTAACCATTGTACCAGCGAACTACTGCACTTAAATAAGCTGCAAAACTTCCCTAAATCTTCAATTATGCAGTGCCATAGTGAAAAGGTATTGTACTTAGCTATGGTCATTTTAATTAAATGAATTGTCATTTTTGTTCTTTCTTTAGTATTTTATTAAAAATATACATATTTTTTTTTCATTAAATTAACCACTTAAGCCCCGGAGTATTTGGCATTTTGGAATTTTTTTTTTTTTTTGCACATATGTTCTGATACCTATGGAAGTGGAAAGCCAACCAGGGATGGAGACGCCTTGCTTACAGCTTGGTGGCTCATATAAAGTCCCACCGTGCGATTTTCGTGCGTTCTTGGTGGATGCAGTTTTGATTTGACCTTAGTGTTTTCCATATACAGGGATGGAGACCAATAGCATGACCTGCTTGTCTCACATAAAGTCCCAAAAGGAAATTAGGGATTTCAAAGGCAGTGTGCTTTACAGGCCATGCCCCATACATAAAATCCCTTCCTATCTATATGCTGCATTTACCAAGGGGATGGAGGTGTAATGATTTTCAGCTGCTCTTTTCCAGTAAGAGGTATTGTACTTAGCTATGGTCATTTTAATTAAATGAATTGTCATTTTTGTTCTTTCTTTAGTATTTTATTAAAAATATACATATTTTTTTTTCATTAAATTAACCACTTAAGCCCCGGAGTATTTGGCATTTTGGAATTTTTTTTTTTTTTTGCACATATGTTCTGATACCTATGGAAGTGGAAAGCCAACCAGGGATGGAGACGCCTTGCTTACAGCTTGGTGGCTCATATAAAGTCCCACCGTGCGATTTTCGTGCGTTCTTGGTGGATGCAGTTTTGATTTGACCTTAGTGTTTTCCATATACAGGGATGGAGACCAATAGCATGACCTGCTTGTCTCACATAAAGTCCCAAAAGGAAATTAGGGATTTCAAAGGCAGTGTGCTTTACAGGCCATGCCCCATACATAAAATCCCTTCCTATCTATATGCTGCATTTACCAAGGGGATGGAGGTGTAATGATTTTCAGCTGCTCTTTTCCAGTAAGAGGTATTGTACTTAGCTATGGTCATTTTAATTAAATGAATTGTCATTTTTGTTCTTTCTTTAGTATTTTATTAAAAATATACATATTTTTTTTCATTAAATTAACCACTTAAGCCCCGGAGTATTTGGCATTTTGGAATTTTTTTTTTTTTTTGCACATATGTTCTGATACCTATGGAAGTGGAAAGCCAACCAGGGATGGAGACGCCTTGCTTACAGCTTGGTGGCTCATATAAAGTCCCACCGTGCGATTTTCGTGCGTTCTTGGTGGATGCAGTTTTGATTTGACCTTAGTGTTTTCCATATACAGGGATGGAGACCAATAGCATGACCTGCTTGTCTCACATAAAGTCCCAAAAGGAAATTAGGGATTTCAAAGGCAGTGTGCTTTACAGGCCATGCCCCATACATAAAATCCCTTCCTATCTATATGCTGCATTCACCAAGGGGATGGAGGTGTAATGATTTTCAGCTGCTCTTTTCCAGGAAGAGGTATTGTACTTAGCTATGGTCATTTTAATTAAATGAATTGTCATTTTTGTTCTTTCTTTAGTATTTTATTAAAAATATACATATTTTTTTTCATTAAATTAACCACTTAAGCCCCGGAGTATTTGGCATTTTGGAATTTTTTTTTTTTTTGCACATATGTTCTGATACCTATGGAAGTGGAAAGCCAACCAGGGATGGAGACGCCTTGCTTACAGCTTGGTGGCTCATATAAAGTCCCACCGTGCGATTTTCGTGCGTTCTTGGTGGATGCAGTTTTGATTTGACCTTAGTGTTTTCCATATACAGGGATGGAGACCAATAGCATGACCTGCTTGTCTCACATAAAGTCCCAAAAGGAAATTAGGGATTTCAAAGGCAGTGTGCTTTACAGGCCATGCCCCATACATAAAATCCCTTCCTATCTATATGTAATGATTTTCAGCTGCTCTTTTCCAGTAAGAGGTATTGTACTTAGCTATGGTCATTTTAATTAAATGAATTGTCATTTTTGTTCTTTCTTTAGTATTTTATTAAAAATATACATATTTTTTTTCATTAAATTAACCACTTAAGCCCCGGAGTATTTGGCATTTTGGAATTTTTTTTTTTTTTGCACATATGTTCTGATACCTATGGAAGTGGAAAGCCAACCAGGGATGGAGACGCCTTGCTTACAGCTTGGTGGCTCATATAAAGTCCCACCGTGCGATTTTCGTGCGTTCTTGGTGGATGCAGTTTTGATTTGACCTTAGTGTTTTCCATATACAGGGATGGAGACCAATAGCATGACCTGCTTGTCTCACATAAAGTCCCAAAAGGAAATTAGGGATTTCAAAGGCAGTGTGCTTTACAGGCCATGCCCCATACATAAAATCCCTTCCTATCTATATGCTGCATTTACCAAGGGGATGGAGGTGTAATGATTTTCAGCTGCTCTTTTCCAGTAAGAGGTATTGTACTTAGCTATGGTCATTTTAATTAAATGAATTGTCATTTTTGTTCTTTCTTTAGTATTTTATTAAAAATATACATATTTTTTTTCATTAAATTAACCACTTAAGCCCCGGAGTATTTGGCATTTTGGAATTTTTTTTTTTTTTGCACATATGTTCTGATACCTATGGAAGTGGAAAGCCAACCAGGGATGGAGACGCCTTGCTTACAGCTTGGTGGCTCATATAAAGTCCCACCGTGCGATTTTCGTGCGTTCTTGGTGGATGCAGTTTTGATTTGACCTTAGTGTTTTCCATATACAGGGATGGAGACCAATAGCATGACCTGCTTGTCTCACATAAAGTCCCAAAAGGAAATTAGGGATTTCAAAGGCAGTGTGCTTTACAGGCCATGCCCCATACATAAAATCCCTTCCTATCTATATGCTGCATTCACCAAGGGGATGGAGGTGTAATGATTTTCAGCTGCTCTTTTCCAGTAAGAGGTATTGTACTTAGCTATGGTCATTTTAATTAAATGAATTGTCATTTTTGTTCTTTCTTTAGTATTTTATTAAAAATATACATTTTTTTTTCAAAAAAACAAGATATTATAAAAACTGTTAAAAAACTTAAAAAAAAAAAAAAAAAAAAATTTTTTACTTGCAGTAGCCAGGATTCGAACCTGTCACACTCTGTATGGGAGGCAAGACCGCTAACCATTGTACCAGCGAACTACTGCACTTAAATAAGCTGCAAAACTTCCCTAAATCTTCAATTATGCAGTGCCATAGTGAAAAGGTATTGTACTTAGCTATGGTCATTTTAATTAAATGAATTGTCATTTTTGTTCTTTCTTTAGTATTTTATTAAAAATATACATATTTTTTTTTCATTAAATTAACCACTTAAGCCCCGGAGTATTTGGCATTTTGGAATTTTTTTTTTTTTTTGCACATATGTTCTGATACCTATGGAAGTGGAAAGCCAACCAGGGATGGAGACGCCTTGCTTACAGCTTGGTGGCTCATATAAAGTCCCACCGTGCGATTTTCGTGCGTTCTTGGTGGATGCAGTTTTGATTTGACCTTAGTGTTTTCCATATACAGGGATGGAGACCAATAGCATGACCTGCTTGTCTCACATAAAGTCCCAAAAGGAAATTAGGGATTTCAAAGGCAGTGTGCTTTACAGGCCATGCCCCATACATAAAATCCCTTCCTATCTATATGCTGCATTTACCAAGGGGATGGAGGTGTAATGATTTTCAGCTGCTCTTTTCCAGTAAGAGGTATTGTACTTAGCTATGGTCATTTTAATTAAATGAATTGTCATTTTTGTTCTTTCTTTAGTATTTTATTAAAAATATACATATTTTTTTTCATTAAATTAACCACTTAAGCCCCGGAGTATTTGGCATTTTGGAATTTTTTTTTTTTTTTGCACATATGTTCTGATACCTATGGAAGTGGAAAGCCAACCAGGGATGGAGACGCCTTGCTTACAGCTTGGTGGCTCATATAAAGTCCCACCGTGCGATTTTCGTGCGTTCTTGGTGGATGCAGTTTTGATTTGACCTTAGTGTTTTCCATATACAGGGATGGAGACCAATAGCATGACCTGCTTGTCTCACATAAAGTCCCAAAAGGAAATTAGGGATTTCAAAGGCAGTGTGCTTTACAGGCCATGCCCCATACATAAAATCCCTTCCTATCTATATGCTGCATTCACCAAGGGGATGGAGGTGTAATGATTTTCAGCTGCTCTTTTCCAGTAAGAGGTATTGTACTTAGCTATGGTCATTTTAATTAAATGAATTGTCATTTTTGTTCTTTCTTTAGTATTTTATTAAAAATATACATATTTTTTTTTCATTAAATTAACCACTTAAGCCCCGGAGTATTTGGCATTTTGGAATTTTTTTTTTTTTTTGCACATATGTTCTGATACCTATGGAAGTGGAAAGCCAACCAGGGATGGAGACGCCTTGCTTACAGCTTGGTGGCTCATATAAAGTCCCACCGTGCGATTTTCGTGCGTTCTTGGTGGATGCAGTTTTGATTTGACCTTAGTGTTTTCCATATACAGGGATGGAGACCAATAGCATGACCTGCTTGTCTCACATAAAGTCCCAAAAGGAAATTAGGGATTTCAAAGGCAGTGTGCTTTACAGGCCATGCCCCATACATAAAATCCCTTCCTATCTATATGCTGCATTTACCAAGGGGATGGAGGTGTAATGATTTTCAGCTGCTCTTTTCCAGTAAGAGGTATTGTACTTAGCTATGGTCATTTTAATTAAATGAATTGTCATTTTTGTTCTTTCTTTAGTATTTTATTAAAAATATACATATTTTTTTTCATTAAATTAACCACTTAAGCCCCGGAGTATTTGGCATTTTGGAATTTTTTTTTTTTTTGCACATATGTTCTGATACCTATGGAAGTGGAAAGCCAACCAGGGATGGAGACGCCTTGCTTACAGCTTGGTGGCTCATATAAAGTCCCACCGTGCGATTTTCGTGCGTTCTTGGTGGATGCAGTTTTGATTTGACCTTAGTGTTTTCCATATACAGGGATGGAGACCAATAGCATGACCTGCTTGTCTCACATAAAGTCCCAAAAGGAAATTAGGGATTTCAAAGGCAGTGTGCTTTACAGGCCATGCCCCATACATAAAATCCCTTCCTATCTATATGCTGCATTCACCAAGGGGATGGAGGTGTAATGATTTTCAGCTGCTCTTTTCCAGTAAGAGGTATTGTACTTAGCTATGGTCATTTTAATTAAATGAATTGTCATTTTTGTTCTTTCTTTAGTATTTTATTAAAAATATACATTTTTTTTTCAAAAAAACAAGATATTATAAAAACTGTTAAAAAACTTAAAAAAAAAAAAAAAAAAAAATTTTTTTACTTGCAGTAGCCAGGATTCGAACCTGTCACACTCAGTATGGGAGGCAAGACCGCTAACCATTGTACCAGCGAACTACTGCACTTAAAAAAGCTGCAAAACTTCCCTAAATCTTCAATTATGCAGTGCCATAGTGAAAAGGTATTGTACTTAGCTATGGTCATTTTAATTAAATGAATTGTCATTTTTGTTCTTTCTTTAGTATTTTATTAAAAATATACATATTTTTTTTTCATTAAATTAACCACTTAAGCCCCGGAGTATTTGGCATTTTGGAATTTTTTTTTTTTTTTGCACATATGTTCTGATACCTATGGAAGTGGAAAGCCAACCAGGGATGGAGACGCCTTGCTTACAGCTTGGTGGCTCATATAAAGTCCCACCGTGCGATTTTCGTGCGTTCTTGGTGGATGCAGTTTTGATTTGACCTTAGTGTTTTCCATATACAGGGATGGAGACCAATAGCATGACCTGCTTGTCTCACATAAAGTCCCAAAAGGAAATTAGGGATTTCAAAGGCAGTGTGCTTTACAGGCCATGCCCCATACATAAAATCCCTTCCTATCTATATGCTGCATTTACCAAGGGGATGGAGGTGTAATGATTTTCAGCTGCTCTTTTCCAGTAAGAGGTATTGTACTTAGCTATGGTCATTTTAATTAAATGAATTGTCATTTTTGTTCTTTCTTTAGTATTTTATTAAAAATATACATATTTTTTTTCATTAAATTAACCACTTAAGCCCCGGAGTATTTGGCATTTTGGAATTTTTTTTTTTTTTGCACATATGTTCTGATACCTATGGAAGTGGAAAGCCAACCAGGGATGGAGACGCCTTGCTTACAGCTTGGTGGCTCATATAAAGTCCCACCGTGCGATTTTCGTGCGTTCTTGGTGGATGCAGTTTTGATTTGACCTTAGTGTTTTCCATATACAGGGATGGAGACCAATAGCATGACCTGCTTGTCTCACATAAAGTCCCAAAAGGAAATTAGGGATTTCAAAGGCAGTGTGCTTTACAGGCCATGCCCCATACATAAAATCCCTTCCTATCTATATGCTGCATTCACCAAGGGGATGGAGGTGTAATGATTTTCAGCTGCTCTTTTCCAGTAAGAGGTATTGTACTTAGCTATGGTCATTTTAATTAAATGAATTGTCATTTTTGTTCTTTCTTTAGTATTTTATTAAAAATATACATATTTTTTTTTCATTAAATTAACCACTTAAGCCCCGGAGTATTTGGCATTTTGGAATTTTTTTTTTTTTTTGCACATATGTTCTGATACCTATGGAAGTGGAAAGCCAACCAGGGATGGAGACGCCTTGCTTACAGCTTGGTGGCTCATATAAAGTCCCACCGTGCGATTTTCGTGCGTTCTTGGTGGATGCAGTTTTGATTTGACCTTAGTGTTTTCCATATACAGGGATGGAGACCAATAGCATGACCTGCTTGTCTCACATAAAGTCCCAAAAGGAAATTAGGGATTTCAAAGGCAGTGTGCTTTACAGGCCATGCCCCATACATAAAATCCCTTCCTATCTATATGCTGCATTTACCAAGGGGATGGAGGTGTAATGATTTTCAGCTGCTCTTTTCCAGTAAGAGGTATTGTACTTAGCTATGGTCATTTTAATTAAATGAATTGTCATTTTTGTTCTTTCTTTAGTATTTTATTAAAAATATACATATTTTTTTTCATTAAATTAACCACTTAAGCCCCGGAGTATTTGGCATTTTGGAATTTTTTTTTTTTTTGCACATATGTTCTGATACCTATGGAAGTGGAAAGCCAACCAGGGATGGAGACGCCTTGCTTACAGCTTGGTGGCTCATATAAAGTCCCACCGTGCGATTTTCGTGCGTTCTTGGTGGATGCAGTTTTGATTTGACCTTAGTGTTTTCCATATACAGGGATGGAGACCAATAGCATGACCTGCTTGTCTCACATAAAGTCCCAAAAGGAAATTAGGGATTTCAAAGGCAGTGTGCTTTACAGGCCATGCCCCATACATAAAATCCCTTCCTATCTATATGCTGCATTCACCAAGGGGATGGAGGTGTAATGATTTTCAGCTGCTCTTTTCCAGTAAGAGGTATTGTACTTAGCTATGGTCATTTTAATTAAATGAATTGTCATTTTTGTTCTTTCTTTAGTATTTTATTAAAAATATACATTTTTTTTTCAAAAAAACAAGATATTATAAAAACTGTTAAAAAACTTAAAAAAAAAAAAAAAAAAAAATTTTTTTACTTGCAGTAGCCAGGATTCGAACCTGTCACACTCAGTATGGGAGGCAAGACCGCTAACCATTGTACCAGCGAACTACTGCAGTTAAATAAGCTGCAAAACTTCCCTAAATCTTCAATTATGCAGTGCCATAGTGAAAAGGTATTGTACTTAGCTATGGTCATTTTAATTAAATGAATTGTCATTTTTGTTCTTTCTTTAGTATTTTATTAAAAATATACATATTTTTTTTTCATTAAATTAACCACTTAAGCCCCGGAGTATTTGGCATTTTGGAATTTTTTTTTTTTTTTGCACATATGTTCTGATACCTATGGAAGTGGAAAGCCAACCAGGGATGGAGACGCCTTGCTTACAGCTTGGTGGCTCATATAAAGTCCCACCGTGCGATTTTCGTGCGTTCTTGGTGGATGCAGTTTTGATTTGACCTTAGTGTTTTCCATATACAGGGATGGAGACCAATAGCATGACCTGCTTGTCTCACATAAAGTCCCAAAAGGAAATTAGGGATTTCAAAGGCAGTGTGCTTTACAGGCCATGCCCCATACATAAAATCCCTTCCTATCTATATGCTGCATTTACCAAGGGGATGGAGGTGTAATGATTTTCAGCTGCTCTTTTCCAGTAAGAGGTATTGTACTTAGCTATGGTCATTTTAATTAAATGAATTGTCATTTTTGTTCTTTCTTTAGTATTTTATTAAAAATATACATATTTTTTTTCATTAAATTAACCACTTAAGCCCCGGAGTATTTGGCATTTTGGAATTTTTTTTTTTTTTGCACATATGTTCTGATACCTATGGAAGTGGAAAGCCAACCAGGGATGGAGACGCCTTGCTTACAGCTTGGTGGCTCATATAAAGTCCCACCGTGCGATTTTCGTGCGTTCTTGGTGGATGCAGTTTTGATTTGACCTTAGTGTTTTCCATATACAGGGATGGAGACCAATAGCATGACCTGCTTGTCTCACATAAAGTCCCAAAAGGAAATTAGGGATTTCAAAGGCAGTGTGCTTTACAGGCCATGCCCCATACATAAAATCCCTTCCTATCTATATGCTGCATTCACCAAGGGGATGGAGGTGTAATGATTTTCAGCTGCTCTTTTCCAGTAAGAGGTATTGTACTTAGCTATGGTCATTTTAATTAAATGAATTGTCATTTTTGTTCTTTCTTTAGTATTTTATTAAAAATATACATATTTTTTTTCATTAAATTAACCACTTAAGCCCCGGAGTATTTGGCATTTTGGAATTTTTTTTTTTTTTGCACATATGTTCTGATACCTATGGAAGTGGAAAGCCAACCAGGGATGGAGACGCCTTGCTTACAGCTTGGTGGCTCATATAAAGTCCCACCGTGCGATTTTCGTGCGTTCTTGGTGGATGCAGTTTTGATTTGACCTTAGTGTTTTCCATATACAGGGATGGAGACCAATAGCATGACCTGCTTGTCTCACATAAAGTCCCAAAAGGAAATTAGGGATTTCAAAGGCAGTGTGCTTTACAGGCCATGCCCCATACATAAAATCCCTTCCTATCTATATGCTGCATTCACCAAGGGGATGGAGGTGTAATGATTTTCAGCTGCTCTTTTCCAGTAAGAGGTATTGTACTTAGCTATGGTCATTTTAATTAAATGAATTGTCATTTTTGTTCTTTCTTTAGTATTTTATTAAAAATATACATTTTTTTTTCAAAAAAACAAGATATTATAAAAACTGTTAAAAAACTTAAAAAAAAAAAAAAAAAAAAATTTTTTACTTGCAGTAGCCAGGATTCGAACCTGTCACACTCTGTATGGGAGGCAAGACCGCTAACCATTGTACCAGCGAACTACTGCACTTAAATAAGCTGCAAAACTTCCCTAAATCTTCAATTATGCAGTGCCATAGTGAAAAGGTATTGTACTTAGCTATGGTCATTTTAATTAAATGAATTGTCATTTTTGTTCTTTCTTTAGTATTTTATTAAAAATATACATATTTTTTTTTCATTAAATTAACCACTTAAGCCCCGGAGTATTTGGCATTTTGGAATTTTTTTTTTTTTTTGCACATATGTTCTGATACCTATGGAAGTGGAAAGCCAACCAGGGATGGAGACGCCTTGCTTACAGCTTGGTGGCTCATATAAAGTCCCACCGTGCGATTTTCGTGCGTTCTTGGTGGATGCAGTTTTGATTTGACCTTAGTGTTTTCCATATACAGGGATGGAGACCAATAGCATGACCTGCTTGTCTCACATAAAGTCCCAAAAGGAAATTAGGGATTTCAAAGGCAGTGTGCTTTACAGGCCATGCCCCATACATAAAATCCCTTCCTATCTATATGCTGCATTTACCAAGGGGATGGAGGTGTAATGATTTTCAGCTGCTCTTTTCCAGTAAGAGGTATTGTACTTAGCTATGGTCATTTTAATTAAATGAATTGTCATTTTTGTTCTTTCTTTAGTATTTTATTAAAAATATACATATTTTTTTTCATTAAATTAACCACTTAAGCCCCGGAGTATTTGGCATTTTGGAATTTTTTTTTTTTTTTGCACATATGTTCTGATACCTATGGAAGTGGAAAGCCAACCAGGGATGGAGACGCCTTGCTTACAGCTTGGTGGCTCATATAAAGTCCCACCGTGCGATTTTCGTGCGTTCTTGGTGGATGCAGTTTTGATTTGACCTTAGTGTTTTCCATATACAGGGATGGAGACCAATAGCATGACCTGCTTGTCTCACATAAAGTCCCAAAAGGAAATTAGGGATTTCAAAGGCAGTGTGCTTTACAGGCCATGCCCCATACATAAAATCCCTTCCTATCTATATGCTGCATTCACCAAGGGGATGGAGGTGTAATGATTTTCAGCTGCTCTTTTCCAGTAAGAGGTATTGTACTTAGCTATGGTCATTTTAATTAAATGAATTGTCATTTTTGTTCTTTCTTTAGTATTTTATTAAAAATATACATATTTTTTTTTCATTAAATTAACCACTTAAGCCCCGGAGTATTTGGCATTTTGGAATTTTTTTTTTTTTTTGCACATATGTTCTGATACCTATGGAAGTGGAAAGCCAACCAGGGATGGAGACGCCTTGCTTACAGCTTGGTGGCTCATATAAAGTCCCACCGTGCGATTTTCGTGCGTTCTTGGTGGATGCAGTTTTGATTTGACCTTAGTGTTTTCCATATACAGGGATGGAGACCAATAGCATGACCTGCTTGTCTCACATAAAGTCCCAAAAGGAAATTAGGGATTTCAAAGGCAGTGTGCTTTACAGGCCATGCACCATACATAAAATCCCTTCCTATCTATATGCTGCATTTACCAAGGGGATGGAGGTGTAATGATTTTCAGCTGCTCTTTTCCAGTAAGAGGTATTGTACTTAGCTATGGTCATTTTAATTAAATGAATTGTCATTTTTGTTCTTTCTTTAGTATTTTATTAAAAATATACATATTTTTTTTCATTAAATTAACCACTTAAGCCCCGGAGTATTTGGCATTTTGGAATTTTTTTTTTTTTTGCACATATGTTCTGATACCTATGGAAGTGGAAAGCCAACCAGGGATGGAGACGCCTTGCTTACAGCTTGGTGGCTCATATAAAGTCCCACCGTGCGATTTTCGTGCGTTCTTGGTGGATGCAGTTTTGATTTGACCTTAGTGTTTTCCATATACAGGGATGGAGACCAATAGCATGACCTGCTTGTCTCACATAAAGTCCCAAAAGGAAATTAGGGATTTCAAAGGCAGTGTGCTTTACAGGCCATGCCCCATACATAAAATCCCTTCCTATCTATATGCTGCATTCACCAAGGGGATGGAGGTGTAATGATTTTCAGCTGCTCTTTTCCAGTAAGAGGTATTGTACTTAGCTATGGTCATTTTAATTAAATGAATTGTCATTTTTGTTCTTTCTTTAGTATTTTATTAAAAATATACATTTTTTTTTCAAAAAAACAAGATATTATAAAAACTGTTAAAAAACTTAAAAAAAAAAAAAAATAATAATTTTTTTACTTGCAGTAGCCAGGATTCGAACCTGTCACACTCAGTATGGGAGGCAAGACCGCTAACCATTGTACCAGCGAACTACTGCACTTAAATAAGCTGCAAAACTTCCCTAAATCTTCAATTATGCAGTGCCATAGTGAAAAGGTATTGTACTTAGCTATGGTCATTTTAATTAAATGAATTGTCATTTTTGTTCTTTCTTTAGTATTTTATTAAAAATATACATATTTTTTTTTCATTAAATTAACCACTTAAGCCCCGGAGTATTTGGCATTTTGGAATTTTTTTTTTTTTTTGCACATATGTTCTGATACCTATGGAAGTGGAAAGCCAACCAGGGATGGAGACGCCTTGCTTACAGCTTGGTGGCTCATATAAAGTCCCACCGTGCGATTTTCGTGCGTTCTTGGTGGATGCAGTTTTGATTTGACCTTAGTGTTTTCCATATACAGGGATGGAGACCAATAGCATGACCTGCTTGTCTCACATAAAGTCCCAAAAGGAAATTAGGGATTTCAAAGGCAGTGTGCTTTACAGGCCATGCCCCATACATAAAATCCCTTCCTATCTATATGCTGCATTTACCAAGGGGATGGAGGTGTAATGATTTTCAGCTGCTCTTTTCCAGTAAGAGGTATTGTACTTAGCTATGGTCATTTTAATTAAATGAATTGTCATTTTTGTTCTTTCTTTAGTATTTTATTAAAAATATACATATTTTTTTTCATTAAATTAACCACTTAAGCCCCGGAGTATTTGGCATTTTGGAATTTTTTTTTTTTTTGCACATATGTTCTGATACCTATGGAAGTGGAAAGCCAACCAGGGATGGAGACGCCTTGCTTACAGCTTGGTGGCTCATATAAAGTCCCACCGTGCGATTTTCGTGCGTTCTTGGTGGATGCAGTTTTGATTTGACCTTAGTGTTTTCCATATACAGGGATGGAGACCAATAGCATGACCTGCTTGTCTCACATAAAGTCCCAAAAGGAAATTAGGGATTTCAAAGGCAGTGTGCTTTACAGGCCATGCCCCATACATAAAATCCCTTCCTATCTATATGTAATGATTTTCAGCTGCTCTTTTCCAGTAAGAGGTATTGTACTTAGCTATGGTCATTTTAATTAAATGAATTGTCATTTTTGTTCTTTCTTTAGTATTTTATTAAAAATATACATATTTTTTTTCATTAAATTAACCACTTAAGCCCCGGAGTATTTGGCATTTTGGAATTTTTTTTTTTTTTGCACATATGTTCTGATACCTATGGAAGTGGAAAGCCAACCAGGGATGGAGACGCCTTGCTTACAGCTTGGTGGCTCATATAAAGTCCCACCGTGCGATTTTCGTGCGTTCTTGGTGGATGCAGTTTTGATTTGACCTTAGTGTTTTCCATATACAGGGATGGAGACCAATAGCATGACCTGCTTGTCTCACATAAAGTCCCAAAAGGAAATTAGGGATTTCAAAGGCAGTGTGCTTTACAGGCCATGCCCCATACATAAAATCCCTTCCTATCTATATGCTGCATTTACCAAGGGGATGGAGGTGTAATGATTTTCAGCTGCTCTTTTCCAGTAAGAGGTATTGTACTTAGCTATGGTCATTTTAATTAAATGAATTGTCATTTTTGTTCTTTCTTTAGTATTTTATTAAAAATATACATATTTTTTTTTCATTAAATTAACCACTTAAGCCCCGGAGTATTTGGCATTTTGGAATTTTTTTTTTTTTTTGCACATATGTTCTGATACCTATGGAAGTGGAAAGCCAACCAGGGATGGAGACGCCTTGCTTACAGCTTGGTGGCTCATATAAAGTCCCACCGTGCGATTTTCGTGCGTTCTTGGTGGATGCAGTTTTGATTTGACCTTAGTGTTTTCCATATACAGGGATGGAGACCAATAGCATGACCTGCTTGTCTCACATAAAGTCCCAAAAGGAAATTAGGGATTTCAAAGGCAGTGTGCTTTACAGGCCATGCCCCATACATAAAATCCCTTCCTATCTATATGCTGCATTTACCAAGGGGATGGAGGTGTAATGATTTTCAGCTGCTCTTTTCCAGTAAGAGGTATTGTACTTAGCTATGGTCATTTTAATTAAATGAATTGTCATTTTTGTTCTTTCTTTAGTATTTTATTAAAAATATACATATTTTTTTTCATTAAATTAACCACTTAAGCCCCGGAGTATTTGGCATTTTGGAATTTTTTTTTTTTTTTGCACATATGTTCTGATACCTATGGAAGTGGAAAGCCAACCAGGGATGGAGACGCCTTGCTTACAGCTTGGTGGCTCATATAAAGTCCCACCGTGCGATTTTCGTGCGTTCTTGGTGGATGCAGTTTTGATTTGACCTTAGTGTTTTCCATATACAGGGATGGAGACCAATAGCATGACCTGCTTGTCTCACATAAAGTCCCAAAAGGAAATTAGGGATTTCAAAGGCAGTGTGCTTTACAGGCCATGCCCCATACATAAAATCCCTTCCTATCTATATGCTGCATTCACCAAGGGGATGGAGGTGTAATGATTTTCAGCTGCTCTTTTCCAGGAAGAGGTATTGTACTTAGCTATGGTCATTTTAATTAAATGAATTGTCATTTTTGTTCTTTCTTTAGTATTTTATTAAAAATATACATATTTTTTTTTCATTAAATTAACCACTTAAGCCCCGGAGTATTTGGCATTTTGGATTTTTTTTTTTTTTGCACATATGTTCTGATACCTATGGAAGTGGAAAGCCAACCAGGGATGGAGACGCCTTGCTTACAGCTTGGTGGCTCATATAAAGTCCCACCGTGCGATTTTCATGCGTTCTTGGTGGATGCAGTTTTGATTTGACCTTAGTGTTTTCCATATACAGGGATGGAGACCAATAGCATGACCTGCTTGTCTCACATAAAGTCCCAAAAGGAAATTAGGGATTTCAAAGGCAGTGTGCTTTACAGGCCATGCCCCATACATAAAATCCCTTCCTATCTATATGCTGCATTCACCAAGGGGATGGAGGTGTAATGATTTTCAGCTGCTCTTTTCCAGTAAGAGGTATTGTACTTAGCTATGGTCATTTTAATTAAATGAATTGTCATTTTTGTTCTTTCTTTAGTATTTTATTAAAAATATACATATTTTTTTTCATTAAATTAACCACTTAAGCCCCGGAGTATTTGGCATTTTGGAATTTTTTTTTTTTTGCACATATGTTCTGATACCTATGGAAGTGGAAAGCCAACCAGGGATGGAGACGCCTTGCTTACAGCTTGGTGGCTCATATAAAGTCCCACCGTGCGATTTTCGTGCGTTCTTGGTGGATGCAGTTTTGATTTGACCTTAGTGTTTTCCATATACAGGGATGGAGACCAATAGCATGACCTGCTTGTCTCACATAAAGTCCCAAAAGGAAATTAGGGATTTCAAAGGCAGTGTGCTTTACAGGCCATGCCCCATACATAAAATCCCTTCCTATCTATATGCTGCATTCACCAAGGGGATGGAGGTGTAATGATTTTCAGCTGCTCTTTTCCAGTAAGAGGTATTGTACTTAGCTATGGTCATTTTAATTAAATGAATTGTCATTTTTGTTCTTTCTTTAGTATTTTATTAAAAATATACATATTTTTTTTTCATTAAATTAACCACTTAAGCCCCGGAGTATTTGGCATTTTGGAATTTTTTTTTTTTTTTGCACATATGTTCTGATACCTATGGAAGTGGAAAGCCAACCAGGGATGGAGACGCCTTGCTTACAGCTTGGTGGCTCATATAAAGTCCCACCGTGCGATTTTCGTGCGTTCTTGGTGGATGCAGTTTTGATTTGACCTTAGTGTTTTCCATATACAGGGATGGAGACCAATAGCATGACCTGCTTGTCTCACATAAAGTCCCAAAAGGAAATTAGGGATTTCAAAGGCAGTGTGCTTTACAGGCCATGCCCCATACATAAAATCCCTTCCTATCTATATGCTGCATTTACCAAGGGGATGGAGGTGTAATGATTTTCAGCTGCTCTTTTCCAGTAAGAGGTATTGTACTTAGCTATGGTCATTTTAATTAAATGAATTGTCATTTTTGTTCTTTCTTTAGTATTTTATTAAAAATATACATATTTTTTTTCATTAAATTAACCACTTAAGCCCCGGAGTATTTGGCATTTTGGAATTTTTTTTTTTTTTGCACATATGTTCTGATACCTATGGAAGTGGAAAGCCAACCAGGGATGGAGACGCCTTGCTTACAGCTTGGTGGCTCATATAAAGTCCCACCGTGCGATTTTCGTGCGTTCTTGGTGGATGCAGTTTTGATTTGACCTTAGTGTTTTCCATATACAGGGATGGAGACCAATAGCATGACCTGCTTGTCTCACATAAAGTCCCAAAAGGAAATTAGGGATTTCAAAGGCAGTGTGCTTTACAGGCCATGCCCCATACATAAAATCCCTTCCTATCTATATGCTGCATTCACCAAGGGGATGGAGGTGTAATGATTTTCAGCTGCTCTTTTCCAGTAAGAGGTATTGTACTTAGCTATGGTCATTTTAATTAAATGAATTGTCATTTTTGTTCTTTCTTTAGTATTTTATTAAAAATATACATATTTTTTTTTCATTAAATTAACCACTTAAGCCCCGGAGTATTTGGCATTTTGGAATTTTTTTTTTTTTTTGCACATATGTTCTGATACCTATGGAAGTGGAAAGCCAACCAGGGATGGAGACGCCTTGCTTACAGCTTGGTGGCTCATATAAAGTCCCACCGTGCGATTTTCGTGCGTTCTTGGTGGATGCAGTTTTGATTTGACCTTAGTGTTTTCCATATACAGGGATGGAGACCAATAGCATGACCTGCTTGTCTCACATAAAGTCCCAAAAGGAAATTAGGGATTTCAAAGGCAGTGTGCTTTACAGGCCATGCCCCATACATAAAATCCCTTCCTATCTATATGCTGCATTTACCAAGGGGATGGAGGTGTAATGATTTTCAGCTGCTCTTTTCCAGTAAGAGGTATTGTACTTAGCTATGGTCATTTTAATTAAATGAATTGTCATTTTTGTTCTTTCTTTAGTATTTTATTAAAAATATACATATTTTTTTTCATTAAATTAACCACTTAAGCCCCGGAGTATTTGGCATTTTGGAATTTTTTTTTTTTTTGCACATATGTTCTGATACCTATGGAAGTGGAAAGCCAACCAGGGATGGAGACGCCTTGCTTACAGCTTGGTGGCTCATATAAAGTCCCACCGTGCGATTTTCGTGCGTTCTTGGTGGATGCAGTTTTGATTTGACCTTAGTGTTTTCCATATACAGGGATGGAGACCAATAGCATGACCTGCTTGTCT
Organism: Pelophylax lessonae; assembly: GCF_965119305.1. NCBI lineage: Eukaryota > Metazoa > Chordata > Amphibia > Anura > Ranidae > Pelophylax > Pelophylax lessonae. The sequence continues at coordinate 112,315 of NW_028120048.1, read as the reverse complement.
CACATAAAGTCCCAAAAGGAAATTAGGGATTTCAAAGGCAGTGTGCTTTACAGGCCATGCCCCATACATAAAATCCCTTCCTATCTATATGCTGCATTCACCAAGGGGATGGAGGTGTAATGATTTTCAGCTGCTCTTTTCCAGTAAGAGGTATTGTACTTAGCTATGGTCATTTTAATTAAATGAATTGTCATTTTTGTTCTTTCTTTAGTATTTTATTAAAAATATACATTTTTTTTTCAAAAAAACAAGATATTATAAAAACTGTTAAAAAACTTAAAAAAAAAAAAAAAAAAAAAAAATTTTTTACTTGCAGTAGCCAGGATTCGAACCTGTCACACTCTGTATGGGAGGCAAGACCGCTAACCATTGTACCAGCGAACTACTGCACTTAAATAAGCTGCAAAACTTCCCTAAATCTTCAATTATGCAGTGCCATAGTGAAAAGGTATTGTACTTAGCTATGGTCATTTTAATTAAACGAATTGTCATTTTTGTTCTTTCTTTAGTATTTTATTAAAAATATACATATTTTTTTTCATTAAATTAACCACTTAAGCCCCGGAGTATTTGGCATTTTGGAATTTTTTTTTTTTTTTGCACATATGTTCTGATACCTATGGAAGTGGAAAGCCAACCAGGGATGGAGACGCCTTGCTTACAGCTTGGTGGCTCATATAAAGTCCCACCGTGCGATTTTCGTGCGTTCTTGGTGGATGCAGTTTTGATTTGACCTTAGTGTTTTCCATATACAGGGATGGAGACCAATAGCATGACCTGCTTGTCTCACATAAAGTCCCAAAAGGAAATTAGGGATTTCAAAGGCAGTGTGCTTTACAGGCCATGCCCCATACATAAAATCCCTTCCTATCTATATGCTGCATTTACCAAGGGGATGGAGGTGTAATGATTTTCAGCTGCTCTTTTCCAGTAAGAGGTATTGTACTTAGCTATGGTCATTTTAATTAAATGAATTGTCATTTTTGTTCTTTCTTTAGTATTTTATTAAAAATATACATATTTTTTTTCATTAAATTAACCACTTAAGCCCCGGAGTATTTGGCATTTTGGAATTTTTTTTTTTTTTTGCACATATGTTCTGATACCTATGGAAGTGGAAAGCCAACCAGGGATGGAGACGCCTTGCTTACAGCTTGGTGGCTCATATAAAGTCCCACCGTGCGATTTTCGTGCGTTCTTGGTGGATGCAGTTTTGATTTGACCTTAGTGTTTTCCATATACAGGGATGGAGACCAATAGCATGACCTGCTTGTCTCACATAAAGTCCCAAAAGGAAATTAGGGATTTCAAAGGCAGTGTGCTTTACAGGCCATGCCCCATACATAAAATCCCTTCCTATCTATATGCTGCATTCACCAAGGGGATAGAGGTGTAATGATTTTCAGCTGCTCTTTTCCAGTAAGAGGTATTGTACTTAGCTATGGTCATTTTAATTAAATGAATTGTCATTTTTGTTCTTTCTTTAGTATTTTATTAAAAATATACATTTTTTTTTCAAAAAAACAAGATATTATAAAAACTGTTAAAAAACTTAAAAAAAAAAAAAATAAATAATTTTTTTACTTGCAGTAGCCAGGATTCGAACCTGTCACACTCTGTATGGGAGGCAAGACCGCTAACCATTGTACCAGCGAACTACTGCACTTAAATAAGCTGCAAAACTTCCCTAAATCTTCAATTATGCAGTGCCATAGTGAAAAGGTATTGTACTTAGCTATGGTCATTTTAATTAAATGAATTGTCATTTTTGTTCTTTCTTTAGTATTTTATTAAAAATATACATATTTTTTTTTCATTAAATTAACCACTTAAGCCCCGGAGTATTTGGCATTTTGGAATTTTTTTTTTTTTTTGCACATATGTTCTGATACCTATGGAAGTGGAAAGCCAACCAGGGATGGAGACGCCTTGCTTACAGCTTGGTGGCTCATATAAAGTCCCACCGTGCGATTTTCGTGCGTTCTTGGTGGATGCAGTTTTGATTTGACCTTAGTGTTTTCCATATACAGGGATGGAGACCAATAGCATGACCTGCTTGTCTCACATAAAGTCCCAAAAGGAAATTAGGGATTTCAAAGGCAGTGTGCTTTACAGGCCATGCCCCATACATAAAATCCCTTCCTATCTATATGCTGCATTTACCAAGGGGATGGAGGTGTAATGATTTTCAGCTGCTCTTTTCCAGTAAGAGGTATTGTACTTAGCTATGGTCATTTTAATTAAATGAATTGTCATTTTTGTTCTTTCTTTAGTATTTTATTAAAAATATACATATTTTTTTTCATTAAATTAACCACTTAAGCCCCGGAGTATTTGGCATTTTGGAATTTTTTTTTTTTTTTGCACATATGTTCTGATACCTATGGAAGTGGAAAGCCAACCAGGGATGGAGACGCCTTGCTTACAGCTTGGTGGCTCATATAAAGTCCCACCGTGCGATTTTCGTGCGTTCTTGGTGGATGCAGTTTTGATTTGACCTTAGTGTTTTCCATATACAGGGATGGAGACCAATAGCATGACCTGCTTGTCTCACATAAAGTCCCAAAAGGAAATTAGGGATTTCAAAGGCAGTGTGCTTTACAGGCCATGCCCCATACATAAAATCCCTTCCTATCTATATGCTGCATTTACCAAGGGGATGGAGGTGTAATGATTTTCAGCTGCTCTTTTCCAGTAAGAGGTATTGTACTTAGCTATGGTCATTTTAATTAAATGAATTGTCATTTTTGTTCTTTCTTTAGTATTTTATTAAAAATATACATATTTTTTTTCATTAAATTAACCACTTAAGCCCCGGAGTATTTGGCATTTTGGAATTTTTTTTTTTTTTGCACATATGTTCTGATACCTATGGAAGTGGAAAGCCAACCAGGGATGGAGACGCCTTGCTTACAGCTTGGTGGCTCATATAAAGTCCCACCGTGCGATTTTCGTGCGTTCTTGGTGGATGCAGTTTTGATTTGACCTTAGTGTTTTCCATATACAGGGATGGAGACCAATAGCATGACCTGCTTGTCTCACATAAAGTCCCAAAAGGAAATTAGGGATTTCAAAGGCAGTGTGCTTTACAGGCCATGCCCCATACATAAAATCCCTTCCTATCTATATGTAATGATTTTCAGCTGCTCTTTTCCAGTAAGAGGTATTGTACTTAGCTATGGTCATTTTAATTAAATGAATTGTCATTTTTGTTCTTTCTTTAGTATTTTATTAAAAATATACATATTTTTTTTCATTAAATTAACCACTTAAGCCCCGGAGTATTTGGCATTTTGGAATTTTTTTTTTTTTTGCACATATGTTCTGATACCTATGGAAGTGGAAAGCCAACCAGGGATGGAGACGCCTTGCTTACAGCTTGGTGGCTCATATAAAGTCCCACCGTGCGATTTTCGTGCGTTCTTGGTGGATGCAGTTTTGATTTGACCTTAGTGTTTTCCATATACAGGGATGGAGACCAATAGCATGACCTGCTTGTCTCACATAAAGTCCCAAAAGGAAATTAGGGATTTCAAAGGCAGTGTGCTTTACAGGCCATGCCCCATACATAAAATCCCTTCCTATCTATATGCTGCATTTACCAAGGGGATGGAGGTGTAATGATTTTCAGCTGCTCTTTTCCAGTAAGAGGTATTGTACTTAGCTATGGTCATTTTAATTAAATGAATTGTCATTTTTGTTCTTTCTTTAGTATTTTATTAAAAATATACATATTTTTTTTTCATTAAATTAACCACTTAAGCCCCGGAGTATTTGGCATTTTGGAATTTTTTTTTTTTTTTGCACATATGTTCTGATACCTATGGAAGTGGAAAGCCAACCAGGGATGGAGACGCCTTGCTTACAGCTTGGTGGCTCATATAAAGTCCCACCGTGCGATTTTCGTGCGTTCTTGGTGGATGCAGTTTTGATTTGACCTTAGTGTTTTCCATATACAGGGATGGAGACCAATAGCATGACCTGCTTGTCTCACATAAAGTCCCAAAAGGAAATTAGGGATTTCAAAGGCAGTGTGCTTTACAGGCCATGCCCCATACATAAAATCCCTTCCTATCTATATGCTGCATTTACCAAGGGGATGGAGGTGTAATGATTTTCAGCTGCTCTTTTCCAGTAAGAGGTATTGTACTTAGCTATGGTCATTTTAATTAAATGAATTGTCATTTTTGTTCTTTCTTTAGTATTTTATTAAAAATATACATATTTTTTTTCATTAAATTAACCACTTAAGCCCCGGAGTATTTGGCATTTTGGAATTTTTTTTTTTTTTTGCACATATGTTCTGATACCTATGGAAGTGGAAAGCCAACCAGGGATGGAGACGCCTTGCTTACAGCTTGGTGGCTCATATAAAGTCCCACCGTGCGATTTTCGTGCGTTCTTGGTGGATGCAGTTTTGATTTGACCTTAGTGTTTTCCATATACAGGGATGGAGACCAATAGCATGACCTGCTTGTCTCACATAAAGTCCCAAAAGGAAATTAGGGATTTCAAAGGCAGTGTGCTTTACAGGCCATGCCCCATACATAAAATCCCTTCCTATCTATATGCTGCATTCACCAAGGGGATGGAGGTGTAATGATTTTCAGCTGCTCTTTTCCAGGAAGAGGTATTGTACTTAGCTATGGTCATTTTAATTAAATGAATTGTCATTTTTGTTCTTTCTTTAGTATTTTATTAAAAATATACATATTTTTTTTTCATTAAATTAACCACTTAAGCCCCGGAGTATTTGGCATTTTGGATTTTTTTTTTTTTTGCACATATGTTCTGATACCTATGGAAGTGGAAAGCCAACCAGGGATGGAGACGCCTTGCTTACAGCTTGGTGGCTCATATAAAGTCCCTCCGTGCGATTTTCATGCGTTCTTGGTGGATGCAGTTTTGATTTGACCTTAGTGTTTTCCATATACAGGGATGGAGACCAATAGCATGACCTGCTTGTCTCACATAAAGTCCCAAAAGGAAATTAGGGATTTCAAAGGCAGTGTGCTTTACAGGCCATGCCCCATACATAAAATCCCTTCCTATCTATATGCTGCATTCACCAAGGGGATGGAGGTGTAATGATTTTCAGCTGCTCTTTTCCAGTAAGAGGTATTGTACTTAGCTATGGTCATTTTAATTAAATGAATTGTCATTTTTGTTCTTTCTTTAGTATTTTATTAAAAATATACATATTTTTTTTCATTAAATTAACCACTTAAGCCCCGGAGTATTTGGCATTTTGGAATTTTTTTTTTTTTGCACATATGTTCTGATACCTATGGAAGTGGAAAGCCAACCAGGGATGGAGACGCCTTGCTTACAGCTTGGTGGCTCATATAAAGTCCCACCGTGCGATTTTCGTGCGTTCTTGGTGGATGCAGTTTTGATTTGACCTTAGTGTTTTCCATATACAGGGATGGAGACCAATAGCATGACCTGCTTGTCTCACATAAAGTCCCAAAAGGAAATTAGGGATTTCAAAGGCAGTGTGCTTTACAGGCCATGCCCCATACATAAAATCCCTTCCTATCTATATGCTGCATTCACCAAGGGGATGGAGGTGTAATGATTTTCAGCTGCTCTTTTCCAGTAAGAGGTATTGTACTTAGCTATGGTCATTTTAATTAAATGAATTGTCATTTTTGTTCTTTCTTTAGTATTTTATTAAAAATATACATATTTTTTTTTCATTAAATTAACCACTTAAGCCCCGGAGTATTTGGCATTTTGGAATTTTTTTTTTTTTTTGCACATATGTTCTGATACCTATGGAAGTGGAAAGCCAACCAGGGATGGAGACGCCTTGCTTACAGCTTGGTGGCTCATATAAAGTCCCACCGTGCGATTTTCGTGCGTTCTTGGTGGATGCAGTTTTGATTTGACCTTAGTGTTTTCCATATACAGGGATGGAGACCAATAGCATGACCTGCTTGTCTCACATAAAGTCCCAAAAGGAAATTAGGGATTTCAAAGGCAGTGTGCTTTACAGGCCATGCCCCATACATAAAATCCCTTCCTATCTATATGCTGCATTTACCAAGGGGATGGAGGTGTAATGATTTTCAGCTGCTCTTTTCCAGTAAGAGGTATTGTACTTAGCTATGGTCATTTTAATTAAATGAATTGTCATTTTTGTTCTTTCTTTAGTATTTTATTAAAAATATACATATTTTTTTTCATTAAATTAACCACTTAAGCCCCGGAGTATTTGGCATTTTGGAATTTTTTTTTTTTTTGCACATATGTTCTGATACCTATGGAAGTGGAAAGCCAACCAGGGATGGAGACGCCTTGCTTACAGCTTGGTGGCTCATATAAAGTCCCACCGTGCGATTTTCGTGCGTTCTTGGTGGATGCAGTTTTGATTTGACCTTAGTGTTTTCCATATACAGGGATGGAGACCAATAGCATGACCTGCTTGTCTCACATAAAGTCCCAAAAGGAAATTAGGGATTTCAAAGGCAGTGTGCTTTACAGGCCATGCCCCATACATAAAATCCCTTCCTATCTATATGCTGCATTCACCAAGGGGATGGAGGTGTAATGATTTTCAGCTGCTCTTTTCCAGTAAGAGGTATTGTACTTAGCTATGGTCATTTTAATTAAATGAATTGTCATTTTTGTTCTTTCTTTAGTATTTTATTAAAAATATACATATTTTTTTTTCATTAAATTAACCACTTAAGCCCCGGAGTATTTGGCATTTTGGAATTTTTTTTTTTTTTTGCACATATGTTCTGATACCTATGGAAGTGGAAAGCCAACCAGGGATGGAGACGCCTTGCTTACAGCTTGGTGGCTCATATAAAGTCCCACCGTGCGATTTTCGTGCGTTCTTGGTGGATGCAGTTTTGATTTGACCTTAGTGTTTTCCATATACAGGGATGGAGACCAATAGCATGACCTGCTTGTCTCACATAAAGTCCCAAAAGGAAATTAGGGATTTCAAAGGCAGTGTGCTTTACAGGCCATGCCCCATACATAAAATCCCTTCCTATCTATATGCTGCATTTACCAAGGGGATGGAGGTGTAATGATTTTCAGCTGCTCTTTTCCAGTAAGAGGTATTGTACTTAGCTATGGTCATTTTAATTAAATGAATTGTCATTTTTGTTCTTTCTTTAGTATTTTATTAAAAATATACATATTTTTTTTCATTAAATTAACCACTTAAGCCCCGGAGTATTTGGCATTTTGGAATTTTTTTTTTTTTTGCACATATGTTCTGATACCTATGGAAGTGGAAAGCCAACCAGGGATGGAGACGCCTTGCTTACAGCTTGGTGGCTCATATAAAGTCCCACCGTGCGATTTTCGTGCGTTCTTGGTGGATGCAGTTTTGATTTGACCTTAGTGTTTTCCATATACAGGGATGGAGACCAATAGCATGACCTGCTTGTCTCACATAAAGTCCCAAAAGGAAATTAGGGATTTCAAAGGCAGTGTGCTTTACAGGCCATGCCCCATACATAAAATCCCTTCCTATCTATATGCTGCATTCACCAAGGGGATGGAGGTGTAATGATTTTCAGCTGCTCTTTTCCAGTAAGAGGTATTGTACTTAGCTATGGTCATTTTAATTAAATGAATTGTCATTTTTGTTCTTTCTTTAGTATTTTATTAAAAATATACATTTTTTTTTCAAAAAAACAAGATATTATAAAAACTGTTAAAAAACTTAAAAAAAAAAAAAAAAAAAAAAAATTTTTTACTTGCAGTAGCCAGGATTCGAACCTGTCACACTCTGTATGGGAGGCAAGACCGCTAACCATTGTACCAGCGAACTACTGCACTTAAATAAGCTGCAAAACTTCCCTAAATCTTCAATTATGCAGTGCCATAGTGAAAAGGTATTGTACTTAGCTATGGTCATTTTAATTAAACGAATTGTCATTTTTGTTCTTTCTTTAGTATTTTATTAAAAATATACATATTTTTTTTCATTAAATTAACCACTTAAGCCCCGGAGTATTTGGCATTTTGGAATTTTTTTTTTTTTTTGCACATATGTTCTGATACCTATGGAAGTGGAAAGCCAACCAGGGATGGAGACGCCTTGCTTACATCTTGGTGGCTCATATAAAGTCCCACCGTGCGATTTTCGTGCGTTCTTGGTGGATGCAGTTTTGATTTGACCTTAGTGTTTTCCATATACAGGGATGGAGACCAATAGCATGACCTGCTTGTCTCACATAAAGTCCCAAAAGGAAATTAGGGATTTCAAAGGCAGTGTGCTTTACAGGCCATGCCCCATACATAAAATCCCTTCCTATCTATATGCTGCATTTACCAAGGGGATGGAGGTGTAATGATTTTCAGCTGCTCTTTTCCAGTAAGAGGTATTGTACTTAGCTATGGTCATTTTAATTAAATGAATTGTCATTTTTGTTCTTTCTTTAGTATTTTATTAAAAATATACATATTTTTTTTCATTAAATTAACCACTTAAGCCCCGGAGTATTTGGCATTTTGGAATTTTTTTTTTTTTTTGCACATATGTTCTGATACCTATGGAAGTGGAAAGCCAACCAGGGATGGAGACGCCTTGCTTACAGCTTGGTGGCTCATATAAAGTCCCACCGTGCGATTTTCGTGCGTTCTTGGTGGATGCAGTTTTGATTTGACCTTAGTGTTTTCCATATACAGGGATGGAGACCAATAGCATGACCTGCTTGTCTCACATAAAGTCCCAAAAGGAAATTAGGGATTTCAAAGGCAGTGTGCTTTACAGGCCATGCCCCATACATAAAATCCCTTCCTATCTATATGCTGCATTCACCAAGGGGATAGAGGTGTAATGATTTTCAGCTGCTCTTTTCCAGTAAGAGGTATTGTACTTAGCTATGGTCATTTTAATTAAATGAATTGTCATTTTTGTTCTTTCTTTAGTATTTTATTAAAAATATACATTTTTTTTTCAAAAAAACAAGATATTATAAAAACTGTTAAAAAACTTAAAAAAAAAAAAAATAAATAATTTTTTTACTTGCAGTAGCCAGGATTCGAACCTGTCACACTCTGTATGGGAGGCAAGACCGCTAACCATTGTACCAGCGAACTACTGCACTTAAATAAGCTGCAAAACTTCCCTAAATCTTCAATTATGCAGTGCCATAGTGAAAAGGTATTGTACTTAGCTATGGTCATTTTAATTAAATGAATTGTCATTTTTGTTCTTTCTTTAGTATTTTATTAAAAATATACATATTTTTTTTTCATTAAATTAACCACTTAAGCCCCGGAGTATTTGGCATTTTGGAATTTTTTTTTTTTTTTGCACATATGTTCTGATACCTATGGAAGTGGAAAGCCAACCAGGGATGGAGACGCCTTGCTTACAGCTTGGTGGCTCATATAAAGTCCCACCGTGCGATTTTCGTGCGTTCTTGGTGGATGCAGTTTTGATTTGACCTTAGTGTTTTCCATATACAGGGATGGAGACCAATAGCATGACCTGCTTGTCTCACATAAAGTCCCAAAAGGAAATTAGGGATTTCAAAGGCAGTGTGCTTTACAGGCCATGCCCCATACATAAAATCCCTTCCTATCTATATGCTGCATTTACCAAGGGGATGGAGGTGTAATGATTTTCAGCTGCTCTTTTCCAGTAAGAGGTATTGTACTTAGCTATGGTCATTTTAATTAAATGAATTGTCATTTTTGTTCTTTCTTTAGTATTTTATTAAAAATATACATATTTTTTTTCATTAAATTAACCACTTAAGCCCCGGAGTATTTGGCATTTTGGAATTTTTTTTTTTTTTTGCACATATGTTCTGATACCTATGGAAGTGGAAAGCCAACCAGGGATGGAGACGCCTTGCTTACAGCTTGGTGGCTCATATAAAGTCCCACCGTGCGATTTTCGTGCGTTCTTGGTGGATGCAGTTTTGATTTGACCTTAGTGTTTTCCATATACAGGGATGGAGACCAATAGCATGACCTGCTTGTCTCACATAAAGTCCCAAAAGGAAATTAGGGATTTCAAAGGCAGTGTGCTTTACAGGCCATGCCCCATACATAAAATCCCTTCCTATCTATATGCTGCATTCACCAAGGGGATGGAGGTGTAATGATTTTCAGCTGCTCTTTTCCAGTAAGAGGTATTGTACTTAGCTATGGTCATTTTAATTAAATGAATTGTCATTTTTGTTCTTTCTTTAGTATTTTATTAAAAATATACATTTTTTTTTTTCATTAAATTAACCACTTAAGCCCCGGAGTATTTGGCATTTTGGAATTTTTTTTTTTTTTTGCACATATGTTCTGATACCTATGGAAGTGGAAAGCCAACCAGGGATGGAGACGCCTTGCTTACAGCTTGGTGGCTCATATAAAGTCCCACCGTGCGATTTTCGTGCGTTCTTGGTGGATGCAGTTTTGATTTGACCTTAGTGTTTTCCATATACAGGGATGGAGACCAATAGCATGACCTGCTTGTCTCACATAAAGTCCCAAAAGGAAATTAGGGATTTCAAAGGCAGTGTGCTTTACAGGCCATGCCCCATACATAAAATCCCTTCCTATCTATATGCTGCATTTACCAAGGGGATGGAGGTGTAATGATTTTCAGCTGCTCTTTTCCAGTAAGAGGTATTGTACTTAGCTATGGTCATTTTAATTAAATGAATTGTCATTTTTGTTCTTTCTTTAGTATTTTATTAAAAATATACATATTTTTTTTCATTAAATTAACCACTTAAGCCCCGGAGTATTTGGCATTTTGGAATTTTTTTTTTTTTTTGCACATATGTTCTGATACCTATGGAAGTGGAAAGCCAACCAGGGATGGAGACGCCTTGCTTACAGCTTGGTGGCTCATATAAAGTCCCACCGTGCGATTTTCGTGCGTTCTTGGTGGATGCAGTTTTGATTTGACCTTAGTGTTTTCCATATACAGGGATGGAGACCAATAGCATGACCTGCTTGTCTCACATAAAGTCCCAAAAGGAAATTAGGGATTTCAAAGGCAGTGTGCTTTACAGGCCATGCCCCATACATAAAATCCCTTCCTATCTATATGCTGCATTCACCAAGGGGATGGAGGTGTAATGATTTTCAGCTGCTCTTTTCCAGGAAGAGGTATTGTACTTAGCTATGGTCATTTTAATTAAATGAATTGTCATTTTTGTTCTTTCTTTAGTATTTTATTAAAAATATACATATTTTTTTTCATTAAATTAACCACTTAAGCCCCGGAGTATTTGGCATTTTGGAATTTTTTTTTTTTTTGCACATATGTTCTGATACCTATGGAAGTGGAAAGCCAACCAGGGATGGAGACGCCTTGCTTACAGCTTGGTGGCTCATATAAAGTCCCACCGTGCGATTTTCGTGCGTTCTTGGTGGATGCAGTTTTGATTTGACCTTAGTGTTTTCCATATACAGGGATGGAGACCAATAGCATGACCTGCTTGTCTCACATAAAGTCCCAAAAGGAAATTAGGGATTTCAAAGGCAGTGTGCTTTACAGGCCATGCCCCATACATAAAATCCCTTCCTATCTATATGTAATGATTTTCAGCTGCTCTTTTCCAGTAAGAGGTATTGTACTTAGCTATGGTCATTTTAATTAAATGAATTGTCATTTTTGTTCTTTCTTTAGTATTTTATTAAAAATATACATATTTTTTTTCATTAAATTAACCACTTAAGCCCCGGAGTATTTGGCATTTTGGAATTTTTTTTTTTTTTGCACATATGTTCTGATACCTATGGAAGTGGAAAGCCAACCAGGGATGGAGACGCCTTGCTTACAGCTTGGTGGCTCATATAAAGTCCCACCGTGCGATTTTCGTGCGTTCTTGGTGGATGCAGTTTTGATTTGACCTTAGTGTTTTCCATATACAGGGATGGAGACCAATAGCATGACCTGCTTGTCTCACATAAAGTCCCAAAAGGAAATTAGGGATTTCAAAGGCAGTGTGCTTTACAGGCCATGCCCCATACATAAAATCCCTTCCTATCTATATGCTGCATTTACCAAGGGGATGGAGGTGTAATGATTTTCAGCTGCTCTTTTCCAGTAAGAGGTATTGTACTTAGCTATGGTCATTTTAATTAAATGAATTGTCATTTTTGTTCTTTCTTTAGTATTTTATTAAAAATATACATATTTTTTTTCATTAAATTAACCACTTAAGCCCCGGAGTATTTGGCATTTTGGAATTTTTTTTTTTTTTGCACATATGTTCTGATACCTATGGAAGTGGAAAGCCAACCAGGGATGGAGACGCCTTGCTTACAGCTTGGTGGCTCATATAAAGTCCCACCGTGCGATTTTCGTGCGTTCTTGGTGGATGCAGTTTTGATTTGACCTTAGTGTTTTCCATATACAGGGATGGAGACCAATAGCATGACCTGCTTGTCTCACATAAAGTCCCAAAAGGAAATTAGGGATTTCAAAGGCAGTGTGCTTTACAGGCCATGCCCCATACATAAAATCCCTTCCTATCTATATGCTGCATTCACCAAGGGGATGGAGGTGTAATGATTTTCAGCTGCTCTTTTCCAGTAAGAGGTATTGTACTTAGCTATGGTCATTTTAATTAAATGAATTGTCATTTTTGTTCTTTCTTTAGTATTTTATTAAAAATATACATTTTTTTTTCAAAAAAACAAGATATTATAAAAACTGTTAAAAAACTTAAAAAAAAAAAAAAAAAAAAATTTTTTACTTGCAGTAGCCAGGATTCGAACCTGTCACACTCTGTATGGAAGGCAAGACCGCTAACCATTGTACCAGCGAACTACTGCACTTAAATAAGCTGCAAAACTTCCCTAAATCTTCAATTATGCAGTGCCATAGTGAAAAGGTATTGTACTTAGCTATGGTCATTTTAATTAAATGAATTGTCATTTTTGTTCTTTCTTTAGTATTTTATTAAAAATATACATATTTTTTTTTCATTAAATTAACCACTTAAGCCCCGGAGTATTTGGCATTTTGGAATTTTTTTTTTTTTTTGCACATATGTTCTGATACCTATGGAAGTGGAAAGCCAACCAGGGATGGAGACGCCTTGCTTACAGCTTGGTGGCTCATATAAAGTCCCACCGTGCGATTTTCGTGCGTTCTTGGTGGATGCAGTTTTGATTTGACCTTAGTGTTTTCCATATACAGGGATGGAGACCAATAGCATGACCTGCTTGTCTCACATAAAGTCCCAAAAGGAAATTAGGGATTTCAAAGGCAGTGTGCTTTACAGGCCATGCCCCATACATAAAATCCCTTCCTATCTATATGCTGCATTTACCAAGGGGATGGAGGTGTAATGATTTTCAGCTGCTCTTTTCCAGTAAGAGGTATTGTACTTAGCTATGGTCATTTTAATTAAATGAATTGTCATTTTTGTTCTTTCTTTAGTATTTTATTAAAAATATACATATTTTTTTTCATTAAATTAACCACTTAAGCCCCGGAGTATTTGGCATTTTGGAATTTTTTTTTTTTTTTGCACATATGTTCTGATACCTATGGAAGTGGAAAGCCAACCAGGGATGGAGACGCCTTGCTTACAGCTTGGTGGCTCATATAAAGTCCCACCGTGCGATTTTCGTGCGTTCTTGGTGGATGCAGTTTTGATTTGACCTTAGTGTTTTCCATATACAGGGATGGAGACCAATAGCATGACCTGCTTGTCTCACATAAAGTCCCAAAAGGAAATTAGGGATTTCAAAGGCAGTGTGCTTTACAGGCCATGCCCCATACATAAAATCCCTTCCTATCTATATGCTGCATTCACCAAGGGGATGGAGGTGTAATGATTTTCAGCTGCTCTTTTCCAGTAAGAGGTATTGTACTTAGCTATGGTCATTTTAATTAAATGAATTGTCATTTTTGTTCTTTCTTTAGTATTTTATTAAAAATATACATATTTTTTTTTCATTAAATTAACCACTTAAGCCCCGGAGTATTTGGCATTTTGGAATTTTTTTTTTTTTTTGCACATATGTTCTGATACCTATGGAAGTGGAAAGCCAACCAGGGATGGAGACGCCTTGCTTACAGCTTGGTGGCTCATATAAAGTCCCACCGTGCGATTTTCGTGCGTTCTTGGTGGATGCAGTTTTGATTTGACCTTAGTGTTTTCCATATACAGGGATGGAGACCAATAGCATGACCTGCTTGTCTCACATAAAGTCCCAAAAGGAAATTAGGGATTTCAAAGGCAGTGTGCTTTACAGGCCATGCCCCATACATAAAATCCCTTCCTATCTATATGCTGCATTTACCAAGGGGATGGAGGTGTAATGATTTTCAGCTGCTCTTTTCCAGTAAGAGGTATTGTACTTAGCTATGGTCATTTTAATTAAATGAATTGTCATTTTTGTTCTTTCTTTAGTATTTTATTAAAAATATACATATTTTTTTTCATTAAATTAACCACTTAAGCCCCGGAGTATTTGGCATTTTGGAATTTTTTTTTTTTTTGCACATATGTTCTGATACCTATGGAAGTGGAAAGCCAACCAGGGATGGAGACGCCTTGCTTACAGCTTGGTGGCTCATATAAAGTCCCACCGTGCGATTTTCGTGCGTTCTTGGTGGATGCAGTTTTGATTTGACCTTAGTGTTTTCCATATACAGGGATGGAGACCAATAGCATGACCTGCTTGTCTCACATAAAGTCCCAAAAGGAAATTAGGGATTTCAAAGGCAGTGTGCTTTACAGGCCATGCCCCATACATAAAATCCCTTCCTATCTATATGCTGCATTCACCAAGGGGATGGAGGTGTAATGATTTTCAGCTGCTCTTTTCCAGTAAGAGGTATTGTACTTAGCTATGGTCATTTTAATTAAATGAATTGTCATTTTTGTTCTTTCTTTAGTATTTTATTAAAAATATACATATTTTTTTTTCATTAAATTAACCACTTAAGCCCCGGAGTATTTGGCATTTTGGAATTTTTTTTTTTTTTTGCACATATGTTCTGATACCTATGGAAGTGGAAAGCCAACCAGGGATGGAGACGCCTTGCTTACAGCTTGGTGGCTCATATAAAGTCCCACCGTGCGATTTTCGTGCGTTCTTGGTGGATGCAGTTTTGATTTGACCTTAGTGTTTTCCATATACAGGGATGGAGACCAATAGCATGACCTGCTTGTCTCACATAAAGTCCCAAAAGGAAATTAGGGATTTCAAAGGCAGTGTGCTTTACAGGCCATGCCCCATACATAAAATCCCTTCCTATCTATATGCTGCATTTACCAAGGGGATGGAGGTGTAATGATTTTCAGCTGCTCTTTTCCAGTAAGAGGTATTGTACTTAGCTATGGTCATTTTAATTAAATGAATTGTCATTTTTGTTCTTTCTTTAGTATTTTATTAAAAATATACATATTTTTTTTCATTAAATTAACCACTTAAGCCCCGGAGTATTTGGCATTTTGGAATTTTTTTTTTTTTTGCACATATGTTCTGATACCTATGGAAGTGGAAAGCCAACCAGGGATGGAGACGCCTTGCTTACAGCTTGGTGGCTCATATAAAGTCCCACCGTGCGATTTTCGTGCGTTCTTGGTGGATGCAGTTTTGATTTGACCTTAGTGTTTTCCATATACAGGGATGGAGACCAATAGCATGACCTGCTTGTCTCACATAAAGTCCCAAAAGGAAATTAGGGATTTCAAAGGCAGTGTGCTTTACAGGCCATGCCCCATACATAAAATCCCTTCCTATCTATATGCTGCATTCACCAAGGGGATGGAGGTGTAATGATTTTCAGCTGCTCTTTTCCAGTAAGAGGTATTGTACTTAGCTATGGTCATTTTAATTAAATGAATTGTCATTTTTGTTCTTTCTTTAGTATTTTATTAAAAATATACATTTTTTTTTCAAAAAAACAAGATATTATAAAAACTGTTAAAAAACTTAAAAAAAAAAAAAAAAAAAATTTTTTTACTTGCAGTAGCCAGGATTCGAACCTGTCACACTCAGTATGGGAGGCAAGACCGCTAACCATTGTACCAGCGAACTACTGCACTTAAATAAGCTGCAAAACTTCCCTAAATCTTCAATTATGCAGTGCCATAGTGAAAAGGTATTGTACTTAGCTATGGTCATTTTAATTAAATGAATTGTCATTTTTGTTCTTTCTTTAGTATTTTATTAAAAATATACATATTTTTTTTTCATTAAATTAACCACTTAAGCCCCGGAGTATTTGGCATTTTGGAATTTTTTTTTTTTTTTGCACATATGTTCTGATACCTATGGAAGTGGAAAGCCAACCAGGGATGGAGACGCCTTGCTTACAGCTTGGTGGCTCATATAAAGTCCCACCGTGCGATTTTCGTGCGTTCTTGGTGGATGCAGTTTTGATTTGACCTTAGTGTTTTCCATATACAGGGATGGAGACCAATAGCATGACCTGCTTGTCTCACATAAAGTCCCAAAAGGAAATTAGGGATTTCAAAGGCAGTGTGCTTTACAGGCCATGCCCCATACATAAAATCCCTTCCTATCTATATGCTGCATTTACCAAGGGGATGGAGGTGTAATGATTTTCAGCTGCTCTTTTCCAGTAAGAGGTATTGTACTTAGCTATGGTCATTTTAATTAAATGAATTGTCATTTTTGTTCTTTCTTTAGTATTTTATTAAAAATATACATATTTTTTTTCATTAAATTAACCACTTAAGCCCCGGAGTATTTGGCATTTTGGAATTTTTTTTTTTTTTGCACATATGTTCTGATACCTATGGAAGTGGAAAGCCAACCAGGGATGGAGACGCCTTGCTTACAGCTTGGTGGCTCATATAAAGTCCCACCGTGCGATTTTCGTGCGTTCTTGGTGGATGCAGTTTTGATTTGACCTTAGTGTTTTCCATATACAGGGATGGAGACCAATAGCATGACCTGCTTGTCTCACATAAAGTCCCAAAAGGAAATTAGGGATTTCAAAGGCAGTGTGCTTTACAGGCCATGCCCCATACATAAAATCCCTTCCTATCTATATGCTGCATTCACCAAGGGGATGGAGGTGTAATGATTTTCAGCTGCTCTTTTCCAGTAAGAGGTATTGTACTTAGCTATGGTCATTTTAATTAAATGAATTGTCATTTTTGTTCTTTCTTTAGTATTTTATTAAAAATATACATTTTTTTTTCAAAAAAACAAGATATTATAAAAACTGTTAAAAAACTTAAAAAAAAAAAAAAAAAAAAATTTTTTACTTGCAGTAGCCAGGATTCGAACCTGTCACACTCTGTATGGGAGGCAAGACCGCTAACCATTGTACCAGCGAACTACTGCACTTAAATAAGCTGCAAAACTTCCCTAAATCTTCAATTATGCAGTGCCATAGTGAAAAGGTATTGTACTTAGCTATGGTCATTTTAATTAAATGAATTGTCATTTTTGTTCTTTCTTTAGTATTTTATTAAAAATATACATATTTTTTTTTCATTAAATTAACCACTTAAGCCCCGGAGTATTTGGCATTTTGGAATTTTTTTTTTTTTTTGCACATATGTTCTGATACCTATGGAAGTGGAAAGCCAACCAGGGATGGAGACGCCTTGCTTACAGCTTGGTGGCTCATATAAAGTCCCACCGTGCGATTTTCGTGCGTTCTTGGTGGATGCAGTTTTGATTTGACCTTAGTGTTTTCCATATACAGGGATGGAGACCAATAGCATGACCTGCTTGTCTCACATAAAGTCCCAAAAGGAAATTAGGGATTTCAAAGGCAGTGTGCTTTACAGGCCATGCCCCATACATAAAATCCCTTCCTATCTATATGCTGCATTTACCAAGGGGATGGAGGTGTAATGATTTTCAGCTGCTCTTTTCCAGTAAGAGGTATTGTACTTAGCTATGGTCATTTTAATTAAATGAATTGTCATTTTTGTTCTTTCTTTAGTATTTTATTAAAAATATACATATTTTTTTTCATTAAATTAACCACTTAAGCCCCGGAGTATTTGGCATTTTGGAATTTTTTTTTTTTTTTGCACATATGTTCTGATACCTATGGAAGTGGAAAGCCAACCAGGGATGGAGACGCCTTGCTTACAGCTTGGTGGCTCATATAAAGTCCCACCGTGCGATTTTCGTGCGTTCTTGGTGGATGCAGTTTTGATTTGACCTTAGTGTTTTCCATATACAGGGATGGAGACCAATAGCATGACCTGCTTGTCTCACATAAAGTCCCAAAAGGAAATTAGGGATTTCAAAGGCAGTGTGCTTTACAGGCCATGCCCCATACATAAAATCCCTTCCTATCTATATGCTGCATTCACCAAGGGGATGGAGGTGTAATGATTTTCAGCTGCTCTTTTCCAGTAAGAGGTATTGTACTTAGCTATGGTCATTTTAATTAAATGAATTGTCATTTTTGTTCTTTCTTTAGTATTTTATTAAAAATATACATATTTTTTTTTCATTAAATTAACCACTTAAGCCCCGGAGTATTTGGCATTTTGGAATTTTTTTTTTTTTTTGCACATATGTTCTGATACCTATGGAAGTGGAAAGCCAACCAGGGATGGAGACGCCTTGCTTACAGCTTGGTGGCTCATATAAAGTCCCACCGTGCGATTTTCGTGCGTTCTTGGTGGATGCAGTTTTGATTTGACCTTAGTGTTTTCCATATACAGGGATGGAGACCAATAGCATGACCTGCTTGTCTCACATAAAGTCCCAAAAGGAAATTAGGGATTTCAAAGGCAGTGTGCTTTACAGGCCATGCCCCATACATAAAATCCCTTCCTATCTATATGCTGCATTTACCAAGGGGATGGAGGTGTAATGATTTTCAGCTGCTCTTTTCCAGTAAGAGGTATTGTACTTAGCTATGGTCATTTTAATTAAATGAATTGTCATTTTTGTTCTTTCTTTAGTATTTTATTAAAAATATACATATTTTTTTTCATTAAATTAACCACTTAAGCCCCGGAGTATTTGGCATTTTGGAATTTTTTTTTTTTTTGCACATATGTTCTGATACCTATGGAAGTGGAAAGCCAACCAGGGATGGAGACGCCTTGCTTACAGCTTGGTGGCTCATATAAAGTCCCACCGTGCGATTTTCGTGCGTTCTTGGTGGATGCAGTTTTGATTTGACCTTAGTGTTTTCCATATACAGGGATGGAGACCAATAGCATGACCTGCTTGTCTCACATAAAGTCCCAAAAGGAAATTAGGGATTTCAAAGGCAGTGTGCTTTACAGGCCATGCCCCATACATAAAATCCCTTCCTATCTATATGCTGCATTCACCAAGGGGATGGAGGTGTAATGATTTTCAGCTGCTCTTTTCCAGTAAGAGGTATTGTACTTAGCTATGGTCATTTTAATTAAATGAATTGTCATTTTTGTTCTTTCTTTAGTATTTTATTAAAAATATACATTTTTTTTTCAAAAAAACAAGATATTATAAAAACTGTTAAAAAACTTAAAAAAAAAAAAAAAAAATAATTTTTTTACTTGCAGTAGCCAGGATTCGAACCTGTCACACTCAGTATGGGAGGCAAGACCGCTAACCATTGTACCAGCGAACTACTGCACTTAAATAAGCTGCAAAACTTCCCTAAATCTTCAATTATGCAGTGCCATAGTGAAAAGGTATTGTACTTAGCTATGGTCATTTTAATTAAATGAATTGTCATTTTTGTTCTTTCTTTAGTATTTTATTAAAAATATATATATTTTTTTTTCATTAAATTAACCACTTAAGCCCCGGAGTATTTGGCATTTTGGAATTTTTTTTTTTTTTTGCACATATGTTCTGATACCTATGGAAGTGGAAAGCCAACCAGGGATGGAGACGCCTTGCTTACAGCTTGGTGGCTCATATAAAGTCCCACCGTGCGATTTTCGTGCGTTCTTGGTGGATGCAGTTTTGATTTGACCTTAGTGTTTTCCATATACAGGGATGGAGACCAATAGCATGACCTGCTTGTCTCACATAAAGTCCCAAAAGGAAATTAGGGATTTCAAAGGCAGTGTGCTTTACAGGCCATGCCCCATACATAAAATCCCTTCCTATCTATATGCTGCATTTACCAAGGGGATGGAGGTGTAATGATTTTCAGCTGCTCTTTTCCAGTAAGAGGTATTGTACTTAGCTATGGTCATTTTAATTAAATGAATTGTCATTTTTGTTCTTTCTTTAGTATTTTATTAAAAATATACATATTTTTTTTCATTAAATTAACCACTTAAGCCCCGGAGTATTTGGCATTTTGGAATTTTTTTTTTTTTTGCACATATGTTCTGATACCTATGGAAGTGGAAAGCCAACCAGGGATGGAGACGCCTTGCTTACAGCTTGGTGGCTCATATAAAGTCCCACCGTGCGATTTTCGTGCGTTCTTGGTGGATGCAGTTTTGATTTGACCTTAGTGTTTTCCATATACAGGGATGGAGACCAATAGCATGACCTGCTTGTCTCACATAAAGTCCCAAAAGGAAATTAGGGATTTCAAAGGCAGTGTGCTTTACAGGCCATGCCCCATACATAAAATCCCTTCCTATCTATATGCTGCATTCACCAAGGGGATGGAGGTGTAATGATTTTCAGCTGCTCTTTTCCAGTAAGAGGTATTGTACTTAGCTATGGTCATTTTAATTAAATGAATTGTCATTTTTGTTCTTTCTTTAGTATTTTATTAAAAATATACATTTTTTTTTCAAAAAAACAAGATATTATAAAAACTGTTAAAAAACTTAAAAAAAAAAAAAAAAAATAATTTTTTTACTTGCAGTAGCCAGGATTCGAACCTGTCACACTCAGTATGGGAGGCAAGACCGCTAACCATTGTACCAGCGAACTACTGCACTTAAATAAGCTGCAAAACTTCCCTAAATCTTCAATTATGCAGTGCCATAGTGAAAAGGTATTGTACTTAGCTATGGTCATTTTAATTAAATGAATTGTCATTTTTGTTCTTTCTTTAGTATTTTATTAAAAATATACATATTTTTTTTTCATTAAATTAACCACTTAAGCCCCGGAGTATTTGGCATTTTGGAATTTTTTTTTTTTTTTGCACATATGTTCTGATACCTATGGAAGTGGAAAGCCAACCAGGGATGGAGACGCCTTGCTTACAGCTTGGTGGCTCATATAAAGTCCCACCGTGCGATTTTCGTGCGTTCTTGGTGGATGCAGTTTTGATTTGACCTTAGTGTTTTCCATATACAGGGATGGAGACCAATAGCATGACCTGCTTGTCTCACATAAAGTCCCAAAAGGAAATTAGGGATTTCAAAGGCAGTGTGCTTTACAGGCCATGCCCCATACATAAAATCCCTTCCTATCTATATGCTGCATTTACCAAGGGGATGGAGGTGTAATGATTTTCAGCTGCTCTTTTCCAGTAAGAGGTATTGTACTTAGCTATGGTCATTTTAATTAAATGAATTGTCATTTTTGTTCTTTCTTTAGTATTTTATTAAAAATATACATATTTTTTTTCATTAAATTAACCACTTAAGCCCCGGAGTATTTGGCATTTTGGAATTTTTTTTTTTTTTGCACATATGTTCTGATACCTATGGAAGTGGAAAGCCAACCAGGGATGGAGACGCCTTGCTTACAGCTTGGTGGCTCATATAAAGTCCCACCGTGCGATTTTCGTGCGTTCTTGGTGGATGCAGTTTTGATTTGACCTTAGTGTTTTCCATATACAGGGATGGAGACCAATAGCATGACCTGCTTGTCTCACATAAAGTCCCAAAAGGAAATTAGGGATTTCAAAGGCAGTGTGCTTTACAGGCCATGCCCCATACATAAAATCCCTTCCTATCTATATGCTGCATTCACCAAGGGGATGGAGGTGTAATGATTTTCAGCTGCTCTTTTCCAGTAAGAGGTATTGTACTTAGCTATGGTCATTTTAATTAAATGAATTGTCATTTTTGTTCTTTCTTTAGTATTTTATTAAAAATATACATTTTTTTTTCAAAAAAAACAAGATATTATAAAAACTGTTAAAAAACTTAAAAAAAAAAAAAAAAAAAAAAATTTTTTACTTGCAGTAGCCAGGATTCGAACCTGTCACACTCTGTATGGGAGGCAAGACCGCTAACTATTGTACCAGCGAACTACTGCACTTAAATAAGCTGCAAAACTTCCCTAAATCTTCAATTATGCAGTGCCATAGTGAAAAGGTATTGTACTTAGCTATGGTCTTTTTAATTAAATGAATTGTCATTTTTGTTCTTTCTTTAGTATTTTATTAAAAATATACATATTTTTTTTCATTAAATTAACCACTTAAGCCCCGGAGTATTTGGCATTTTGGAATTTTTTTTTTTTTTTGCACATATGTTCTGATACCTATGGAAGTGGAAAGCCAACCAGGGATGGAGACGCCTTGCTTACAGCTTGGTGGCTCATATAAAGTCCCACCGTGCGATTTTCGTGCGTTCTTGGTGGATGCAGTTTTGATTTGACCTTAGTGTTTTCCATATACAGGGATGGAGACCAATAGCATGACCTGCTTGTCTCACATAAAGTCCCAAAAGGAAATTAGGGATTTCAAAGGCAGTGTGCTTTACAGGCCATGCCCCATACATAAAATCCCTTCCTATCTATATGCTGCATTTACCAAGGGGATGGAGGTGTAATGATTTTCAGCTGCTCTTTTCCAGTAAGAGGTATTGTACTTAGCTATGGTCATTTTAATTAAATGAATTGTCATTTTTGTTCTTTCTTTAGTATTTTATTAAAAATATACATATTTTTTTTCATTAAATTAACCACTTAAGCCCCGGAGTATTTGGCATTTTGGAATTTTTTTTTTTTTTTGCACATATGTTCTGATACCTATGGAAGTGGAAAGCCAACCAGGGATGGAGACGCCTTGCTTACAGCTTGGTGGCTCATATAAAGTCCCACCGTGCGATTTTCGTGCGTTCTTGGTGGATGCAGTTTTGATTTGACCTTAGTGTTTTCCATATACAGGGATGGAGACCAATAGCATGACCTGCTTGTCTCACATAAAGTCCCAAAAGGAAATTAGGGATTTCAAAGGCAGTGTGCTTTACAGGCCATGCCCCATACATAAAATCCCTTCCTATCTATATGCTGCATTCACCAAGGGGATGGAGGTGTAATGATTTTCAGCTGCTCTTTTCCAGGAAGAGGTATTGTACTTAGCTATGGTCATTTTAATTAAATGAATTGTCATTTTTGTTCTTTCTTTAGTATTTTATTAAAAATATACATATTTTTTTTCATTAAATTAACCACTTAAGCCCCGGAGTATTTGGCATTTTGGAATTTTTTTTTTTTTTGCACATATGTTCTGATACCTATGGAAGTGGAAAGCCAACCAGGGATGGAGACGCCTTGCTTACAGCTTGGTGGCTCATATAAAGTCCCACCGTGCGATTTTCGTGCGTTCTTGGTGGATGCAGTTTTGATTTGACCTTAGTGTTTTCCATATACAGGGATGGAGACCAATAGCATGACCTGCTTGTCTCACATAAAGTCCCAAAAGGAAATTAGGGATTTCAAAGGCAGTGTGCTTTACAGGCCATGCCCCATACATAAAATCCCTTCCTATCTATATGTAATGATTTTCAGCTGCTCTTTTCCAGTAAGAGGTATTGTACTTAGCTATGGTCATTTTAATTAAATGAATTGTCATTTTTGTTCTTTCTTTAGTATTTTATTAAAAATATACATATTTTTTTTCATTAAATTAACCACTTAAGCCCCGGAGTATTTGGCATTTTGGAATTTTTTTTTTTTTTGCACATATGTTCTGATACCTATGGAAGTGGAAAGCCAACCAGGGATGGAGACGCCTTGCTTACAGCTTGGTGGCTCATATAAAGTCCCACCGTGCGATTTTCGTGCGTTCTTGGTGGATGCAGTTTTGATTTGACCTTAGTGTTTTCCATATACAGGGATGGAGACCAATAGCATGACCTGCTTGTCTCACATAAAGTCCCAAAAGGAAATTAGGGATTTCAAAGGCAGTGTGCTTTACAGGCCATGCCCCATACATAAAATCCCTTCCTATCTATATGCTGCATTTACCAAGGGGATGGAGGTGTAATGATTTTCAGCTGCTCTTTTCCAGTAAGAGGTATTGTACTTAGCTATGGTCATTTTAATTAAATGAATTGTCATTTTTGTTCTTTCTTTAGTATTTTATTAAAAATATACATATTTTTTTTCATTAAATTAACCACTTAAGCCCCGGAGTATTTGGCATTTTGGAATTTTTTTTTTTTTTGCACATATGTTCTGATACCTATGGAAGTGGAAAGCCAACCAGGGATGGAGACGCCTTGCTTACAGCTTGGTGGCTCATATAAAGTCCCACCGTGCGATTTTCGTGCGTTCTTGGTGGATGCAGTTTTGATTTGACCTTAGTGTTTTCCATATACAGGGATGGAGACCAATAGCATGACCTGCTTGTCTCACATAAAGTCCCAAAAGGAAATTAGGGATTTCAAAGGCAGTGTGCTTTACAGGCCATGCCCCATACATAAAATCCCTTCCTATCTATATGCTGCATTCACCAAGGGGATGGAGGTGTAATGATTTTCAGCTGCTCTTTTCCAGTAAGAGGTATTGTACTTAGCTATGGTCATTTTAATTAAATGAATTGTCATTTTTGTTCTTTCTTTAGTATTTTATTAAAAATATACATTTTTTTTTCAAAAAAACAAGATATTATAAAAACTGTTAAAAAACTTAAAAAAAAAAAAAAAAAAAATTTTTTACTTGCAGTAGCCAGGATTCGAACCTGTCACACTCTGTATGGGAGGCAAGACCGCTAACCATTGTACCAGCGAACTACTGCACTTAAATAAGCTGCAAAACTTCCCTAAATCTTCAATTATGCAGTGCCATAGTGAAAAGGTATTGTACTTAGCTATGGTCATTTTAATTAAATGAATTGTCATTTTTGTTCTTTCTTTAGTATTTTATTAAAAATATACATATTTTTTTTTCATTAAATTAACCACTTAAGCCCCGGAGTATTTGGCATTTTGGAATTTTTTTTTTTTTTTGCACATATGTTCTGATACCTATGGAAGTGGAAAGCCAACCAGGGATGGAGACGCCTTGCTTACAGCTTGGTGGCTCATATAAAGTCCC
This sequence comes from Pelophylax lessonae, assembly GCF_965119305.1. Lineage (NCBI taxonomy): Eukaryota > Metazoa > Chordata > Amphibia > Anura > Ranidae > Pelophylax > Pelophylax lessonae. Next base: position 87,235 of record NW_028120048.1, on the reverse strand, counting down.
ACCGTGCGATTTTCGTGCGTTCTTGGTGGATGCAGTTTTGATTTGACCTTAGTGTTTTCCATATACAGGGATGGAGACCAATAGCATGACCTGCTTGTCTCACATAAAGTCCCAAAAGGAAATTAGGGATTTCAAAGGCAGTGTGCTTTACAGGCCATGCCCCATACATAAAATCCCTTCCTATCTATATGCTGCATTTACCAAGGGGATGGAGGTGTAATGATTTTCAGCTGCTCTTTTCCAGTAAGAGGTATTGTACTTAGCTATGGTCATTTTAATTAAATGAATTGTCATTTTTGTTCTTTCTTTAGTATTTTATTAAAAATATACATATTTTTTTTCATTAAATTAACCACTTAAGCCCCGGAGTATTTGGCATTTTGGAATTTTTTTTTTTTTTTGCACATATGTTCTGATACCTATGGAAGTGGAAAGCCAACCAGGGATGGAGACGCCTTGCTTACAGCTTGGTGGCTCATATAAAGTCCCACCGTGCGATTTTCGTGCGTTCTTGGTGGATGCAGTTTTGATTTGACCTTAGTGTTTTCCATATACAGGGATGGAGACCAATAGCATGACCTGCTTGTCTCACATAAAGTCCCAAAAGGAAATTAGGGATTTCAAAGGCAGTGTGCTTTACAGGCCATGCCCCATACATAAAATCCCTTCCTATCTATATGCTGCATTCACCAAGGGGATGGAGGTGTAATGATTTTCAGCTGCTCTTTTCCAGTAAGAGGTATTGTACTTAGCTATGGTCATTTTAATTAAATGAATTGTCATTTTTGTTCTTTCTTTAGTATTTTATTAAAAATATACATATTTTTTTTTCATTAAATTAACCACTTAAGCCCCGGAGTATTTGGCATTTTGGAATTTTTTTTTTTTTTTGCACATATGTTCTGATACCTATGGAAGTGGAAAGCCAACCAGGGATGGAGACGCCTTGCTTACAGCTTGGTGGCTCATATAAAGTCCCACCGTGCGATTTTCGTGCGTTCTTGGTGGATGCAGTTTTGATTTGACCTTAGTGTTTTCCATATACAGGGATGGAGACCAATAGCATGACCTGCTTGTCTCACATAAAGTCCCAAAAGGAAATTAGGGATTTCAAAGGCAGTGTGCTTTACAGGCCATGCCCCATACATAAAATCCCTTCCTATCTATATGCTGCATTTACCAAGGGGATGGAGGTGTAATGATTTTCAGCTGCTCTTTTCCAGTAAGAGGTATTGTACTTAGCTATGGTCATTTTAATTAAATGAATTGTCATTTTTGTTCTTTCTTTAGTATTTTATTAAAAATATACATATTTTTTTTCATTAAATTAACCACTTAAGCCCCGGAGTATTTGGCATTTTGGAATTTTTTTTTTTTTTGCACATATGTTCTGATACCTATGGAAGTGGAAAGCCAACCAGGGATGGAGACGCCTTGCTTACAGCTTGGTGGCTCATATAAAGTCCCACCGTGCGATTTTCGTGCGTTCTTGGTGGATGCAGTTTTGATTTGACCTTAGTGTTTTCCATATACAGGGATGGAGACCAATAGCATGACCTGCTTGTCTCACATAAAGTCCCAAAAGGAAATTAGGGATTTCAAAGGCAGTGTGCTTTACAGGCCATGCCCCATACATAAAATCCCTTCCTATCTATATGCTGCATTCACCAAGGGGATGGAGGTGTAATGATTTTCAGCTGCTCTTTTCCAGTAAGAGGTATTGTACTTAGCTATGGTCATTTTAATTAAATGAATTGTCATTTTTGTTCTTTCTTTAGTATTTTATTAAAAATATACATTTTTTTTTCAAAAAAACAAGATATTATAAAAACTGTTAAAAAACTTAAAAAAAAAAAAAAAAAAAATTTTTTTACTTGCAGTAGCCAGGATTCGAACCTGTCACACTCAGTATGGGAGGCAAGACCGCTAACCATTGTACCAGCGAACTACTGCACTTAAATAAGCTGCAAAACTTCCCTAAATCTTCAATTATGCAGTGCCATAGTGAAAAGGTATTGTACTTAGCTATGGTCATTTTAATTAAATGAATTGTCATTTTTGTTCTTTCTTTAGTATTTTATTAAAAATATACATATTTTTTTTTCATTAAATTAACCACTTAAGCCCCGGAGTATTTGGCATTTTGGAATTTTTTTTTTTTTTTGCACATATGTTCTGATACCTATGGAAGTGGAAAGCCAACCAGGGATGGAGACGCCTTGCTTACAGCTTGGTGGCTCATATAAAGTCCCACCGTGCGATTTTCGTGCGTTCTTGGTGGATGCAGTTTTGATTTGACCTTAGTGTTTTCCATATACAGGGATGGAGACCAATAGCATGACCTGCTTGTCTCACATAAAGTCCCAAAAGGAAATTAGGGATTTCAAAGGCAGTGTGCTTTACAGGCCATGCCCCATACATAAAATCCCTTCCTATCTATATGCTGCATTTACCAAGGGGATGGAGGTGTAATGATTTTCAGCTGCTCTTTTCCAGTAAGAGGTATTGTACTTAGCTATGGTCATTTTAATTAAATGAATTGTCATTTTTGTTCTTTCTTTAGTATTTTATTAAAAATATACATATTTTTTTTCATTAAATTAACCACTTAAGCCCCGGAGTATTTGGCATTTTGGAATTTTTTTTTTTTTTGCACATATGTTCTGATACCTATGGAAGTGGAAAGCCAACCAGGGATGGAGACGCCTTGCTTACAGCTTGGTGGCTCATATAAAGTCCCACCGTGCGATTTTCGTGCGTTCTTGGTGGATGCAGTTTTGATTTGACCTTAGTGTTTTCCATATACAGGGATGGAGACCAATAGCATGACCTGCTTGTCTCACATAAAGTCCCAAAAGGAAATTAGGGATTTCAAAGGCAGTGTGCTTTACAGGCCATGCCCCATACATAAAATCCCTTCCTATCTATATGCTGCATTCACCAAGGGGATGGAGGTGTAATGATTTTCAGCTGCTCTTTTCCAGTAAGAGGTATTGTACTTAGCTATGGTCATTTTAATTAAATGAATTGTCATTTTTGTTCTTTCTTTAGTATTTTATTAAAAATATACATTTTTTTTTCAAAAAAACAAGATATTATAAAAACTGTTAAAAAACTTAAAAAAAAAAAAAAAAAAAAATTTTTTACTTGCAGTAGCCAGGATTCGAACCTGTCACACTATGGCACTGCAAATCTTCAATTATGCAGTGCCATAGTGAAAAGGTATTGTACTTAGCTATGGTCATTTTAATTAAATGAATTGTCATTTTTGTTCTTTCTTTAGTATTTTATTAAAAATATACATATTTTTTTTTCATTAAATTAACCACTTAAGCCCCGGAGTATTTGGCATTTTGGAATTTTTTTTTTTTTTTGCACATATGTTCTGATACCTATGGAAGTGGAAAGCCAACCAGGGATGGAGACGCCTTGCTTACAGCTTGGTGGCTCATATAAAGTCCCACCGTGCGATTTTCGTGCGTTCTTGGTGGATGCAGTTTTGATTTGACCTTAGTGTTTTCCATATACAGGGATGGAGACCAATAGCATGACCTGCTTGTCTCACATAAAGTCCCAAAAGGAAATTAGGGATTTCAAAGGCAGTGTGCTTTACAGGCCATGCCCCATACATAAAATCCCTTCCTATCTATATGCTGCATTTACCAAGGGGATGGAGGTGTAATGATTTTCAGCTGCTCTTTTCCAGTAAGAGGTATTGTACTTAGCTATGGTCATTTTAATTAAATGAATTGTCATTTTTGTTCTTTCTTTAGTATTTTATTAAAAATATACATATTTTTTTTCATTAAATTAACCACTTAAGCCCCGGAGTATTTGGCATTTTGGAATTTTTTTTTTTTTTGCACATATGTTCTGATACCTATGGAAGTGGAAAGCCAACCAGGGATGGAGACGCCTTGCTTACAGCTTGGTGGCTCATATAAAGTCCCACCGTGCGATTTTCGTGCGTTCTTGGTGGATGCAGTTTTGATTTGACCTTAGTGTTTTCCATATACAGGGATGGAGACCAATAGCATGACCTGCTTGTCTCACATAAAGTCCCAAAAGGAAATTAGGGATTTCAAAGGCAGTGTGCTTTACAGGCCATGCCCCATACATAAAATCCCTTCCTATCTATATGCTGCATTCACCAAGGGGATGGAGGTGTAATGATTTTCAGCTGCTCTTTTCCAGTAAGAGGTATTGTACTTAGCTATGGTCATTTTAATTAAATGAATTGTCATTTTTGTTCTTTCTTTAGTATTTTATTAAAAATATACATTTTTTTTTCAAAAAAACAAGATATTATAAAAACTGTTAAAAAACTTAAAAAAAAAAAAAAAAAAAAATTTTTTACTTGCAGTAGCCAGGATTCGAACCTGTCACACTCTGTATGGGAGGCAAGACCGCTAACCATTGTACCAGCGAACTACTGCACTTAAATAAGCTGCAAAACTTCCCTAAATCTTCAATTATGCAGTGCCATAGTGAAAAGGTATTGTACTTAGCTATGGTCATTTTAATTAAATGAATTGTCATTTTTGTTCTTTCTTTAGTATTTTATTAAAAATATACATATTTTTTTTTCATTAAATTAACCACTTAAGCCCCGGAGTATTTGGCATTTTGGAATTTTTTTTTTTTTTTGCACATATGTTCTGATACCTATGGAAGTGGAAAGCCAACCAGGGATGGAGACGCCTTGCTTACAGCTTGGTGGCTCATATAAAGTCCCACCGTGCGATTTTCGTGCGTTCTTGGTGGATGCAGTTTTGATTTGACCTTAGTGTTTTCCATATACAGGGATGGAGACCAATAGCATGACCTGCTTGTCTCACATAAAGTCCCAAAAGGAAATTAGGGATTTCAAAGGCAGTGTGCTTTACAGGCCATGCCCCATACATAAAATCCCTTCCTATCTATATGCTGCATTCACCAAGGGGATGGAGGTGTAATGATTTTCAGCTGCTCTTTTCCAGTAAGAGGTATTGTACTTAGCTATGGTCATTTTAATTAAATGAATTGTCATTTTTGTTCTTTCTTTAGTATTTTATTAAAAATATACATATTTTTTTTTCATTAAATTAACCACTTAAGCCCCGGAGTATTTGGCATTTTGGAATTTTTTTTTTTTTTTGCACATATGTTCTGATACCTATGGAAGTGGAAAGCCAACCAGGGATGGAGACGCCTTGCTTACAGCTTGGTGGCTCATATAAAGTCCCACCGTGCGATTTTCGTGCGTTCTTGGTGGATGCAGTTTTGATTTGACCTTAGTGTTTTCCATATACAGGGATGGAGACCAATAGCATGACCTGCTTGTCTCACATAAAGTCCCAAAAGGAAATTAGGGATTTCAAAGGCAGTGTGCTTTACAGGCCATGCCCCATACATAAAATCCCTTCCTATCTATATGCTGCATTTACCAAGGGGATGGAGGTGTAATGATTTTCAGCTGCTCTTTTCCAGTAAGAGGTATTGTACTTAGCTATGGTCATTTTAATTAAATGAATTGTCATTTTTGTTCTTTCTTTAGTATTTTATTAAAAATATACATATTTTTTTTCATTAAATTAACCACTTAAGCCCCGGAGTATTTGGCATTTTGGAATTTTTTTTTTTTTTGCACATATGTTCTGATACCTATGGAAGTGGAAAGCCAACCAGGGATGGAGACGCCTTGCTTACAGCTTGGTGGCTCATATAAAGTCCCACCGTGCGATTTTCGTGCGTTCTTGGTGGATGCAGTTTTGATTTGACCTTAGTGTTTTCCATATACAGGGATGGAGACCAATAGCATGACCTGCTTGTCTCACATAAAGTCCCAAAAGGAAATTAGGGATTTCAAAGGCAGTGTGCTTTACAGGCCATGCCCCATACATAAAATCCCTTCCTATCTATATGCTGCATTCACCAAGGGGATGGAGGTGTAATGATTTTCAGCTGCTCTTTTCCAGTAAGAGGTATTGTACTTAGCTATGGTCATTTTAATTAAATGAATTGTCATTTTTGTTCTTTCTTTAGTATTTTATTAAAAATATACATTTTTTTTTCAAAAAAACAAGATATTATAAAAACTGTTAAAAAACTTAAAAAAAAAAAAAAAAAATAATTTTTTTACTTGCAGTAGCCAGGATTCGAACCTGTCACACTCAGTATGGGAGGCAAGACCGCTAACCATTGTACCAGCGAACTACTGCACTTAAATAAGCTGCAAAACTTCCCTAAATCTTCAATTATGCAGTGCCATAGTGAAAAGGTATTGTACTTAGCTATGGTCATTTTAATTAAATGAATTGTCATTTTTGTTCTTTCTTTAGTATTTTATTAAAAATATACATATTTTTTTTTCATTAAATTAACCACTTAAGCCCCGGAGTATTTGGCATTTTGGAATTTTTTTTTTTTTTTGCACATATGTTCTGATACCTATGGAAGTGGAAAGCCAACCAGGGATGGAGACGCCTTGCTTACAGCTTGGTGGCTCATATAAAGTCCCACCGTGCGATTTTCGTGCGTTCTTGGTGGATGCAGTTTTGATTTGACCTTAGTGTTTTCCATATACAGGGATGGAGACCAATAGCATGACCTGCTTGTCTCACATAAAGTCCCAAAAGGAAATTAGGGATTTCAAAGGCAGTGTGCTTTACAGGCCATGCCCCATACATAAAATCCCTTCCTATCTATATGCTGCATTTACCAAGGGGATGGAGGTGTAATGATTTTCAGCTGCTCTTTTCCAGTAAGAGGTATTGTACTTAGCTATGGTCATTTTAATTAAATGAATTGTCATTTTTGTTCTTTCTTTAGTATTTTATTAAAAATATACATATTTTTTTTCATTAAATTAACCACTTAAGCCCCGGAGTATTTGGCATTTTGGAATTTTTTTTTTTTTTGCACATATGTTCTGATACCTATGGAAGTGGAAAGCCAACCAGGGATGGAGACGCCTTGCTTACAGCTTGGTGGCTCATATAAAGTCCCACCGTGCGATTTTCGTGCGTTCTTGGTGGATGCAGTTTTGATTTGACCTTAGTGTTTTCCATATACAGGGATGGAGACCAATAGCATGACCTGCTTGTCTCACATAAAGTCCCAAAAGGAAATTAGGGATTTCAAAGGCAGTGTGCTTTACAGGCCATGCCCCATACATAAAATCCCTTCCTATCTATATGCTGCATTCACCAAGGGGATGGAGGTGTAATGATTTTCAGCTGCTCTTTTCCAGTAAGAGGTATTGTACTTAGCTATGGTCATTTTAATTAAATGAATTGTCATTTTTGTTCTTTCTTTAGTATTTTATTAAAAATATACATTTTTTTTTCAAAAAAACAAGATATTATAAAAACTGTTAAAAAACTTAAAAAAAAAAAAAAAAAAAAATTTTTTTACTTGCAGTAGTCAGGATTCGAACCTGTCACACTCAGTATGGGAGGCAAGACCGCTAACCATTGTACCAGCGAACTACTGCACTTAAATAAGCTGCAAAACTTCCCTAAATCTTCAATTATGCAGTGCCATAGTGAAAAGGTATTGTACTTAGCTATGGTCATTTTAATTAAATGAATTGTCATTTTTGTTCTTTCTTTAGTATTTTATTAAAAATATACATATTTTTTTTTCATTAAATTAACCACTTAAGCCCCGGAGTATTTGGCATTTTGGAATTTTTTTTTTTTTTTGCACATATGTTCTGATACCTATGGAAGTGGAAAGCCAACCAGGGATGGAGACGCCTTGCTTACAGCTTGGTGGCTCATATAAAGTCCCACCGTGCGATTTTCGTGCGTTCTTGGTGGATGCAGTTTTGATTTGACCTTAGTGTTTTCCATATACAGGGATGGAGACCAATAGCATGACCTGCTTGTCTCACATAAAGTCCCAAAAGGAAATTAGGGATTTCAAAGGCAGTGTGCTTTACAGGCCATGCCCCATACATAAAATCCCTTCCTATCTATATGCTGCATTTACCAAGGGGATGGAGGTGTAATGATTTTCAGCTGCTCTTTTCCAGTAAGAGGTATTGTACTTAGCTATGGTCATTTTAATTAAATGAATTGTCATTTTTGTTCTTTCTTTAGTATTTTATTAAAAATATACATATTTTTTTTCATTAAATTAACCACTTAAGCCCCGGAGTATTTGGCATTTTGGAATTTTTTTTTTTTTTGCACATATGTTCTGATACCTATGGAAGTGGAAAGCCAACCAGGGATGGAGACGCCTTGCTTACAGCTTGGTGGCTCATATAAAGTCCCACCGTGCGATTTTCGTGCGTTCTTGGTGGATGCAGTTTTGATTTGACCTTAGTGTTTTCCATATACAGGGATGGAGACCAATAGCATGACCTGCTTGTCTCACATAAAGTCCCAAAAGGAAATTAGGGATTTCAAAGGCAGTGTGCTTTACAGGCCATGCCCCATACATAAAATCCCTTCCTATCTATATGCTGCATTCACCAAGGGGATGGAGGTGTAATGATTTTCAGCTGCTCTTTTCCAGTAAGAGGTATTGTACTTAGCTATGGTCATTTTAATTAAATGAATTGTCATTTTTGTTCTTTCTTTAGTATTTTATTAAAAATATACATTTTTTTTTCAAAAAAACAAGATATTATAAAAACTGTTAAAAAACTTAAAAAAAAAAAAAAAAAAAAAAATTTTTTACTTGCAGTAGCCAGGATTCGAACCTGTCACACTCTGTATGGGAGGCAAGACCGCTAACTATTGTACCAGCGAACTACTGCACTTAAATAAGCTGCAAAACTTCCCTAAATCTTCAATTATGCAGTGCCATAGTGAAAAGGTATTGTACTTAGCTATGGTCTTTTTAATTAAATGAATTGTCATTTTTGTTCTTTCTTTAGTATTTTATTAAAAATATACATATTTTTTTTCATTAAATTAACCACTTAAGCCCCGGAGTATTTGGCATTTTGGAATTTTTTTTTTTTTTTGCACATATGTTCTGATACCTATGGAAGTGGAAAGCCAACCAGGGATGGAGACGCCTTGCTTACAGCTTGGTGGCTCATATAAAGTCCCACCGTGCGATTTTCGTGCGTTCTTGGTGGATGCAGTTTTGATTTGACCTTAGTGTTTTCCATATACAGGGATGGAGACCAATAGCATGACCTGCTTGTCTCACATAAAGTCCCAAAAGGAAATTAGGGATTTCAAAGGCAGTGTGCTTTACAGGCCATGCCCCATACATAAAATCCCTTCCTATCTATATGCTGCATTTACCAAGGGGATGGAGGTGTAATGATTTTCAGCTGCTCTTTTCCAGTAAGAGGTATTGTACTTAGCTATGGTCATTTTAATTAAATGAATTGTCATTTTTGTTCTTTCTTTAGTATTTTATTAAAAATATACATATTTTTTTTCATTAAATTAACCACTTAAGCCCCGGAGTATTTGGCATTTTGGAATTTTTTTTTTTTTTTGCACATATGTTCTGATACCTATGGAAGTGGAAAGCCAACCAGGGATGGAGACGCCTTGCTTACAGCTTGGTGGCTCATATAAAGTCCCACCGTGCGATTTTCGTGCGTTCTTGGTGGATGCAGTTTTGATTTGACCTTAGTGTTTTCCATATACAGGGATGGAGACCAATAGCATGACCTGCTTGTCTCACATAAAGTCCCAAAAGGAAATTAGGGATTTCAAAGGCAGTGTGCTTTACAGGCCATGCCCCATACATAAAATCCCTTCCTATCTATATGCTGCATTCACCAAGGGGATGGAGGTGTAATGATTTTCAGCTGCTCTTTTCCAGGAAGAGGTATTGTACTTAGCTATGGTCATTTTAATTAAATGAATTGTCATTTTTGTTCTTTCTTTAGTATTTTATTAAAAATATACATATTTTTTTTCATTAAATTAACCACTTAAGCCCCGGAGTATTTGGCATTTTGGAATTTTTTTTTTTTTTGCACATATGTTCTGATACCTATGGAAGTGGAAAGCCAACCAGGGATGGAGACGCCTTGCTTACAGCTTGGTGGCTCATATAAAGTCCCACCGTGCGATTTTCGTGCGTTCTTGGTGGATGCAGTTTTGATTTGACCTTAGTGTTTTCCATATACAGGGATGGAGACCAATAGCATGACCTGCTTGTCTCACATAAAGTCCCAAAAGGAAATTAGGGATTTCAAAGGCAGTGTGCTTTACAGGCCATGCCCCATACATAAAATCCCTTCCTATCTATATGTAATGATTTTCAGCTGCTCTTTTCCAGTAAGAGGTATTGTACTTAGCTATGGTCATTTTAATTAAATGAATTGTCATTTTTGTTCTTTCTTTAGTATTTTATTAAAAATATACATATTTTTTTTCATTAAATTAACCACTTAAGCCCCGGAGTATTTGGCATTTTGGAATTTTTTTTTTTTTTGCACATATGTTCTGATACCTATGGAAGTGGAAAGCCAACCAGGGATGGAGACGCCTTGCTTACAGCTTGGTGGCTCATATAAAGTCCCACCGTGCGATTTTCGTGCGTTCTTGGTGGATGCAGTTTTGATTTGACCTTAGTGTTTTCCATATACAGGGATGGAGACCAATAGCATGACCTGCTTGTCTCACATAAAGTCCCAAAAGGAAATTAGGGATTTCAAAGGCAGTGTGCTTTACAGGCCATGCCCCATACATAAAATCCCTTCCTATCTATATGCTGCATTTACCAAGGGGATGGAGGTGTAATGATTTTCAGCTGCTCTTTTCCAGTAAGAGGTATTGTACTTAGCTATGGTCATTTTAATTAAATGAATTGTCATTTTTGTTCTTTCTTTAGTATTTTATTAAAAATATACATATTTTTTTTCATTAAATTAACCACTTAAGCCCCGGAGTATTTGGCATTTTGGAATTTTTTTTTTTTTTGCACATATGTTCTGATACCTATGGAAGTGGAAAGCCAACCAGGGATGGAGACGCCTTGCTTACAGCTTGGTGGCTCATATAAAGTCCCACCGTGCGATTTTCGTGCGTTCTTGGTGGATGCAGTTTTGATTTGACCTTAGTGTTTTCCATATACAGGGATGGAGACCAATAGCATGACCTGCTTGTCTCACATAAAGTCCCAAAAGGAAATTAGGGATTTCAAAGGCAGTGTGCTTTACAGGCCATGCCCCATACATAAAATCCCTTCCTATCTATATGCTGCATTCACCAAGGGGATGGAGGTGTAATGATTTTCAGCTGCTCTTTTCCAGTAAGAGGTATTGTACTTAGCTATGGTCATTTTAATTAAATGAATTGTCATTTTTGTTCTTTCTTTAGTATTTTATTAAAAATATACATTTTTTTTTCAAAAAAACAAGATATTATAAAAACTGTTAAAAAACTTAAAAAAAAAAAAAAAAAAAATTTTTTACTTGCAGTAGCCAGGATTCGAACCTGTCACACTCTGTATGGGAGGCAAGACCGCTAACCATTGTACCAGCGAACTACTGCACTTAAATAAGCTGCAAAACTTCCCTAAATCTTCAATTATGCAGTGCCATAGTGAAAAGGTATTGTACTTAGCTATGGTCATTTTAATTAAATGAATTGTCATTTTTGTTCTTTCTTTAGTATTTTATTAAAAATATACATATTTTTTTTTCATTAAATTAACCACTTAAGCCCCGGAGTATTTGGCATTTTGGAATTTTTTTTTTTTTTTGCACATATGTTCTGATACCTATGGAAGTGGAAAGCCAACCAGGGATGGAGACGCCTTGCTTACAGCTTGGTGGCTCATATAAAGTCCCACCGTGCGATTTTCGTGCGTTCTTGGTGGATGCAGTTTTGATTTGACCTTAGTGTTTTCCATATACAGGGATGGAGACCAATAGCATGACCTGCTTGTCTCACATAAAGTCCCAAAAGGAAATTAGGGATTTCAAAGGCAGTGTGCTTTACAGGCCATGCCCCATACATAAAATCCCTTCCTATCTATATGCTGCATTTACCAAGGGGATGGAGGTGTAATGATTTTCAGCTGCTCTTTTCCAGTAAGAGGTATTGTACTTAGCTATGGTCATTTTAATTAAATGAATTGTCATTTTTGTTCTTTCTTTAGTATTTTATTAAAAATATACATATTTTTTTTCATTAAATTAACCACTTAAGCCCCGGAGTATTTGGCATTTTGGAATTTTTTTTTTTTTTTGCACATATGTTCTGATACCTATGGAAGTGGAAAGCCAACCAGGGATGGAGACGCCTTGCTTACAGCTTGGTGGCTCATATAAAGTCCCACCGTGCGATTTTCGTGCGTTCTTGGTGGATGCAGTTTTGATTTGACCTTAGTGTTTTCCATATACAGGGATGGAGACCAATAGCATGACCTGCTTGTCTCACATAAAGTCCCAAAAGGAAATTAGGGATTTCAAAGGCAGTGTGCTTTACAGGCCATGCCCCATACATAAAATCCCTTCCTATCTATATGCTGCATTCACCAAGGGGATGGAGGTGTAATGATTTTCAGCTGCTCTTTTCCAGTAAGAGGTATTGTACTTAGCTATGGTCATTTTAATTAAATGAATTGTCATTTTTGTTCTTTCTTTAGTATTTTATTAAAAATATACATATTTTTTTTTCATTAAATTAACCACTTAAGCCCCGGAGTATTTGGCATTTTGGAATTTTTTTTTTTTTTTGCACATATGTTCTGATACCTATGGAAGTGGAAAGCCAACCAGGGATGGAGACGCCTTGCTTACAGCTTGGTGGCTCATATAAAGTCCCACCGTGCGATTTTCGTGCGTTCTTGGTGGATGCAGTTTTGATTTGACCTTAGTGTTTTCCATATACAGGGATGGAGACCAATAGCATGACCTGCTTGTCTCACATAAAGTCCCAAAAGGAAATTAGGGATTTCAAAGGCAGTGTGCTTTACAGGCCATGCCCCATACATAAAATCCCTTCCTATCTATATGCTGCATTTACCAAGGGGATGGAGGTGTAATGATTTTCAGCTGCTCTTTTCCAGTAAGAGGTATTGTACTTAGCTATGGTCATTTTAATTAAATGAATTGTCATTTTTGTTCTTTCTTTAGTATTTTATTAAAAATATACATATTTTTTTTCATTAAATTAACCACTTAAGCCCCGGAGTATTTGGCATTTTGGAATTTTTTTTTTTTTTGCACATATGTTCTGATACCTATGGAAGTGGAAAGCCAACCAGGGATGGAGACGCCTTGCTTACAGCTTGGTGGCTCATATAAAGTCCCACCGTGCGATTTTCGTGCGTTCTTGGTGGATGCAGTTTTGATTTGACCTTAGTGTTTTCCATATACAGGGATGGAGACCAATAGCATGACCTGCTTGTCTCACATAAAGTCCCAAAAGGAAATTAGGGATTTCAAAGGCAGTGTGCTTTACAGGCCATGCCCCATACATAAAATCCCTTCCTATCTATATGCTGCATTCACCAAGGGGATGGAGGTGTAATGATTTTCAGCTGCTCTTTTCCAGTAAGAGGTATTGTACTTAGCTATGGTCATTTTAATTAAATGAATTGTCATTTTTGTTCTTTCTTTAGTATTTTATTAAAAATATACATTTTTTTTTCAAAAAAACAAGATATTATAAAAACTGTTAAAAAACTTAAAAAAAAAAAAAAAAAAAATTTTTTTACTTGCAGTAGCCAGGATTCGAACCTGTCACACTCAGTATGGGAGGCAAGACCGCTAACCATTGTACCAGCGAACTACTGCACTTAAATAAGCTGCAAAACTTCCCTAAATCTTCAATTATGCAGTGCCATAGTGAAAAGGTATTGTACTTAGCTATGGTCATTTTAATTAAATGAATTGTCATTTTTGTTCTTTCTTTAGTATTTTATTAAAAATATACATATTTTTTTTTCATTAAATTAACCACTTAAGCCCCGGAGTATTTGGCATTTTGGAATTTTTTTTTTTTTTTGCACATATGTTCTGATACCTATGGAAGTGGAAAGCCAACCAGGGATGGAGACGCCTTGCTTACAGCTTGGTGGCTCATATAAAGTCCCACCGTGCGATTTTCGTGCGTTCTTGGTGGATGCAGTTTTGATTTGACCTTAGTGTTTTCCATATACAGGGATGGAGACCAATAGCATGACCTGCTTGTCTCACATAAAGTCCCAAAAGGAAATTAGGGATTTCAAAGGCAGTGTGCTTTACAGGCCATGCCCCATACATAAAATCCCTTCCTATCTATATGCTGCATTTACCAAGGGGATGGAGGTGTAATGATTTTCAGCTGCTCTTTTCCAGTAAGAGGTATTGTACTTAGCTATGGTCATTTTAATTAAATGAATTGTCATTTTTGTTCTTTCTTTAGTATTTTATTAAAAATATACATATTTTTTTTCATTAAATTAACCACTTAAGCCCCGGAGTATTTGGCATTTTGGAATTTTTTTTTTTTTTGCACATATGTTCTGATACCTATGGAAGTGGAAAGCCAACCAGGGATGGAGACGCCTTGCTTACAGCTTGGTGGCTCATATAAAGTCCCACCGTGCGATTTTCGTGCGTTCTTGGTGGATGCAGTTTTGATTTGACCTTAGTGTTTTCCATATACAGGGATGGAGACCAATAGCATGACCTGCTTGTCTCACATAAAGTCCCAAAAGGAAATTAGGGATTTCAAAGGCAGTGTGCTTTACAGGCCATGCCCCATACATAAAATCCCTTCCTATCTATATGCTGCATTCACCAAGGGGATGGAGGTGTAATGATTTTCAGCTGCTCTTTTCCAGTAAGAGGTATTGTACTTAGCTATGGTCATTTTAATTAAATGAATTGTCATTTTTGTTCTTTCTTTAGTATTTTATTAAAAATATACATTTTTTTTTCAAAAAAACAAGATATTATAAAAACTGTTAAAAAACTTAAAAAAAAAAAAAAAAAAAAATTTTTTACTTGCAGTAGCCAGGATTCGAACCTGTCACACTATGGCACTGCAAATCTTCAATTATGCAGTGCCATAGTGAAAAGGTATTGTACTTAGCTATGGTCATTTTAATTAAATGAATTGTCATTTTTGTTCTTTCTTTAGTATTTTATTAAAAATATACATATTTTTTTTTCATTAAATTAACCACTTAAGCCCCGGAGTATTTGGCATTTTGGAATTTTTTTTTTTTTTTGCACATATGTTCTGATACCTATGGAAGTGGAAAGCCAACCAGGGATGGAGACGCCTTGCTTACAGCTTGGTGGCTCATATAAAGTCCCACCGTGCGATTTTCGTGCGTTCTTGGTGGATGCAGTTTTGATTTGACCTTAGTGTTTTCCATATACAGGGATGGAGACCAATAGCATGACCTGCTTGTCTCACATAAAGTCCCAAAAGGAAATTAGGGATTTCAAAGGCAGTGTGCTTTACAGGCCATGCCCCATACATAAAATCCCTTCCTATCTATATGCTGCATTTACCAAGGGGATGGAGGTGTAATGATTTTCAGCTGCTCTTTTCCAGTAAGAGGTATTGTACTTAGCTATGGTCATTTTAATTAAATGAATTGTCATTTTTGTTCTTTCTTTAGTATTTTATTAAAAATATACATATTTTTTTTCATTAAATTAACCACTTAAGCCCCGGAGTATTTGGCATTTTGGAATTTTTTTTTTTTTTGCACATATGTTCTGATACCTATGGAAGTGGAAAGCCAACCAGGGATGGAGACGCCTTGCTTACAGCTTGGTGGCTCATATAAAGTCCCACCGTGCGATTTTCGTGCGTTCTTGGTGGATGCAGTTTTGATTTGACCTTAGTGTTTTCCATATACAGGGATGGAGACCAATAGCATGACCTGCTTGTCTCACATAAAGTCCCAAAAGGAAATTAGGGATTTCAAAGGCAGTGTGCTTTACAGGCCATGCCCCATACATAAAATCCCTTCCTATCTATATGCTGCATTCACCAAGGGGATGGAGGTGTAATGATTTTCAGCTGCTCTTTTCCAGTAAGAGGTATTGTACTTAGCTATGGTCATTTTAATTAAATGAATTGTCATTTTTGTTCTTTCTTTAGTATTTTATTAAAAATATACATTTTTTTTTCAAAAAAACAAGATATTATAAAAACTGTTAAAAAACTTAAAAAAAAAAAAAAAAAAAAATTTTTTTACTTGCAGTAGCCAGGATTCGAACCTGTCACACTCAGTATGGGAGGCAATACCGCTAACCATTGTACCAGCGAACTACTGCACTTAAATAAGCTGCAAAACTTCCCTAAATCTTCAATTATGCAGTGCCATAGTGAAAAGGTATTGTACTTAGCTATGGTCATTTTAATTAAATGAATTGTCATTTTTGTTCTTTCTTTAGTATTTTATTAAAAATATACATATTTTTTTTTCATTAAATTAACCACTTAAGCCCCGGAGTATTTGGCATTTTGGAATTTTTTTTTTTTTTTGCACATATGTTCTGATACCTATGGAAGTGGAAAGCCAACCAGGGATGGAGACGCCTTGCTTACAGCTTGGTGGCTCATATAAAGTCCCACCGTGCGATTTTCGTGCGTTCTTGGTGGATGCAGTTTTGATTTGACCTTAGTGTTTTCCATATACAGGGATGGAGACCAATAGCATGACCTGCTTGTCTCACATAAAGTCCCAAAAGGAAATTAGGGATTTCAAAGGCAGTGTGCTTTACAGGCCATGCCCCATACATAAAATCCCTTCCTATCTATATGCTGCATTTACCAAGGGGATGGAGGTGTAATGATTTTCAGCTGCTCTTTTCCAGTAAGAGGTATTGTACTTAGCTATGGTCATTTTAATTAAATGAATTGTCATTTTTGTTCTTTCTTTAGTATTTTATTAAAAATATACATATTTTTTTTCATTAAATTAACCACTTAAGCCCCGGAGTATTTGGCATTTTGGAATTTTTTTTTTTTTTGCACATATGTTCTGATACCTATGGAAGTGGAAAGCCAACCAGGGATGGAGACGCCTTGCTTACAGCTTGGTGGCTCATATAAAGTCCCACCGTGCGATTTTCGTGCGTTCTTGGTGGATGCAGTTTTGATTTGACCTTAGTGTTTTCCATATACAGGGATGGAGACCAATAGCATGACCTGCTTGTCTCACATAAAGTCCCAAAAGGAAATTAGGGATTTCAAAGGCAGTGTGCTTTACAGGCCATGCCCCATACATAAAATCCCTTCCTATCTATATGCTGCATTCACCAAGGGGATGGAGGTGTAATGATTTTCAGCTGCTCTTTTCCAGTAAGAGGTATTGTACTTAGCTATGGTCATTTTAATTAAATGAATTGTCATTTTTGTTCTTTCTTTAGTATTTTATTAAAAATATACATTTTTTTTTCAAAAAAACAAGATATTATAAAAACTGTTAAAAAACTTAAAAAAAAAAAAAAAAATAATTTTTTTACTTGCAGTAGCCAGGATTCGAACCTGTCACACTCAGTATGGGAGGCAAGACCGCTAACCATTGTACCAGCGAACTACTGCACTTAAATAAGCTGCAAAACTTCCCTAAATCTTCAATTATGCAGTGCCATAGTGAAAAGGTATTGTACTTAGCTATGGTCATTTTAATTAAATGAATTGTCATTTTTGTTCTTTCTTTAGTATTTTATTAAAAATATACATATTTTTTTTTCATTAAATTAACCACTTAAGCCCCGGAGTATTTGGCATTTTGGAATTTTTTTTTTTTTTTGCACATATGTTCTGATACCTATGGAAGTGGAAAGCCAACCAGGGATGGAGACGCCTTGCTTACAGCTTGGTGGCTCATATAAAGTCCCACCGTGCGATTTTCGTGCGTTCTTGGTGGATGCAGTTTTGATTTGACCTTAGTGTTTTCCATATACAGGGATGGAGACCAATAGCATGACCTGCTTGTCTCACATAAAGTCCCAAAAGGAAATTAGGGATTTCAAAGGCAGTGTGCTTTACAGGCCATGCCCCATACATAAAATCCCTTCCTATCTATATGCTGCATTTACCAAGGGGATGGAGGTGTAATGATTTTCAGCTGCTCTTTTCCAGTAAGAGGTATTGTACTTAGCTATGGTCATTTTAATTAAATGAATTGTCATTTTTGTTCTTTCTTTAGTATTTTATTAAAAATATACATATTTTTTTTCATTAAATTAACCACTTAAGCCCCGGAGTATTTGGCATTTTGGAATTTTTTTTTTTTTTGCACATATGTTCTGATACCTATGGAAGTGGAAAGCCAACCAGGGATGGAGACGCCTTGCTTACAGCTTGGTGGCTCATATAAAGTCCCACCGTGCGATTTTCGTGCGTTCTTGGTGGATGCAGTTTTGATTTGACCTTAGTGTTTTCCATATACAGGGATGGAGACCAATAGCATGACCTGCTTGTCTCACATAAAGTCCCAAAAGGAAATTAGGGATTTCAAAGGCAGTGTGCTTTACAGGCCATGCCCCATACATAAAATCCCTTCCTATCTATATGCTGCATTCACCAAGGGGATGGAGGTGTAATGATTTTCAGCTGCTCTTTTCCAGTAAGAGGTATTGTACTTAGCTATGGTCATTTTAATTAAATGAATTGTCATTTTTGTTCTTTCTTTAGTATTTTATTAAAAATATACATTTTTTTTTCAAAAAAACAAGATATTATAAAAACTGTTAAAAAACTTAAAAAAAAAAAAAAAAAAAAAAATTTTTTACTTGCAGTAGCCAGGATTCGAACCTGTCACACTCTGTATGGGAGGCAAGACCGCTAACTATTGTACCAGCGAACTACTGCACTTAAATAAGCTGCAAAACTTCCCTAAATCTTCAATTATGCAGTGCCATAGTGAAAAGGTATTGTACTTAGCTATGGTCTTTTTAATTAAATGAATTGTCATTTTTGTTCTTTCTTTAGTATTTTATTAAAAATATACATATTTTTTTTCATTAAATTAACCACTTAAGCCCCGGAGTATTTGGCATTTTGGAATTTTTTTTTTTTTTTGCACATATGTTCTGATACCTATGGAAGTGGAAAGCCAACCAGGGATGGAGACGCCTTGCTTACAGCTTGGTGGCTCATATAAAGTCCCACCGTGCGATTTTCGTGCGTTCTTGGTGGATGCAGTTTTGATTTGACCTTAGTGTTTTCCATATACAGGGATGGAGACCAATAGCATGACCTGCTTGTCTCACATAAAGTCCCAAAAGGAAATTAGGGATTTCAAAGGCAGTGTGCTTTACAGGCCATGCCCCATACATAAAATCCCTTCCTATCTATATGCTGCATTTACCAAGGGGATGGAGGTGTAATGATTTTCAGCTGCTCTTTTCCAGTAAGAGGTATTGTACTTAGCTATGGTCATTTTAATTAAATGAATTGTCATTTTTGTTCTTTCTTTAGTATTTTATTAAAAATATACATATTTTTTTTCATTAAATTAACCACTTAAGCCCCGGAGTATTTGGCATTTTGGAATTTTTTTTTTTTTTTGCACATATGTTCTGATACCTATGGAAGTGGAAAGCCAACCAGGGATGGAGACGCCTTGCTTACAGCTTGGTGGCTCATATAAAGTCCCACCGTGCGATTTTCGTGCGTTCTTGGTGGATGCAGTTTTGATTTGACCTTAGTGTTTTCCATATACAGGGATGGAGACCAATAGCATGACCTGCTTGTCTCACATAAAGTCCCAAAAGGAAATTAGGGATTTCAAAGGCAGTGTGCTTTACAGGCCATGCCCCATACATAAAATCCCTTCCTATCTATATGCTGCATTCACCAAGGGGATGGAGGTGTAATGATTTTCAGCTGCTCTTTTCCAGGAAGAGGTATTGTACTTAGCTATGGTCATTTTAATTAAATGAATTGTCATTTTTGTTCTTTCTTTAGTATTTTATTAAAAATATACATATTTTTTTTCATTAAATTAACCACTTAAGCCCCGGAGTATTTGGCATTTTGGAATTTTTTTTTTTTTTGCACATATGTTCTGATACCTATGGAAGTGGAAAGCCAACCAGGGATGGAGACGCCTTGCTTACAGCTTGGTGGCTCATATAAAGTCCCACCGTGCGATTTTCGTGCGTTCTTGGTGGATGCAGTTTTGATTTGACCTTAGTGTTTTCCATATACAGGGATGGAGACCAATAGCATGACCTGCTTGTCTCACATAAAGTCCCAAAAGGAAATTAGGGATTTCAAAGGCAGTGTGCTTTACAGGCCATGCCCCATACATAAAATCCCTTCCTATCTATATGTAATGATTTTCAGCTGCTCTTTTCCAGTAAGAGGTATTGTACTTAGCTATGGTCATTTTAATTAAATGAATTGTCATTTTTGTTCTTTCTTTAGTATTTTATTAAAAATATACATATTTTTTTTCATTAAATTAACCACTTAAGCCCCGGAGTATTTGGCATTTTGGAATTTTTTTTTTTTTTTGCACATATGTTCTGATACCTATGGAAGTGGAAAGCCAACCAGGGATGGAGACGCCTTGCTTACAGCTTGGTGGCTCATATAAAGTCCCACCGTGCGATTTTCGTGCGTTCTTGGTGGATGCAGTTTTGATTTGACCTTAGTGTTTTCCATATACAGGGATGGAGACCAATAGCATGACCTGCTTGTCTCACATAAAGTCCCAAAAGGAAATTAGGGATTTCAAAGGCAGTGTGCTTTACAGGCCATGCCCCATACATAAAATCCCTTCCTATCTATATGCTGCATTTACCAAGGGGATGGAGGTGTAATGATTTTCAGCTGCTCTTTTCCAGTAAGAGGTATTGTACTTAGCTATGGTCATTTTAATTAAATGAATTGTCATTTTTGTTCTTTCTTTAGTATTTTATTAAAAATATACATATTTTTTTTCATTAAATTAACCACTTAAGCCCCGGAGTATTTGGCATTTTGGAATTTTTTTTTTTTTTGCACATATGTTCTGATACCTATGGAAGTGGAAAGCCAACCAGGGATGGAGACGCCTTGCTTACAGCTTGGTGGCTCATATAAAGTCCCACCGTGCGATTTTCGTGCGTTCTTGGTGGATGCAGTTTTGATTTGACCTTAGTGTTTTCCATATACAGGGATGGAGACCAATAGCATGACCTGCTTGTCTCACATAAAGTCCCAAAAGGAAATTAGGGATTTCAAAGGCAGTGTGCTTTACAGGCCATGCCCCATACATAAAATCCCTTCCTATCTATATGCTGCATTCACCAAGGGGATGGAGGTGTAATGATTTTCAGCTGCTCTTTTCCAGTAAGAGGTATTGTACTTAGCTATGGTCATTTTAATTAAATGAATTGTCATTTTTGTTCTTTCTTTAGTATTTTATTAAAAATATACATTTTTTTTTCAAAAAAACAAGATATTATAAAAACTGTTAAAAAACTTAAAAAAAAAAAAAAAAAATAATTTTTTTACTTGCAGTAGCCAGGATTCGAACCTGTCACACTCAGTATGGGAGGCAAGACCGCTAACCATTGTACCAGCGAACTACTGCACTTAAATAAGCTGCAAAACTTCCCTAAATCTTCAATTATGCAGTGCCATAGTGAAAAGGTATTGTACTTAGCTATGGTCATTTTAATTAAATGAATTGTCATTTTTGTTCTTTCTTTAGTATTTTATTAAAAATATACATATTTTTTTTTCATTAAATTAACCACTTAAGCCCCGGAGTATTTGGCATTTTGGAATTTTTTTTTTTTTTTGCACATATGTTCTGATACCTATGGAAGTGGAAAGCCAACCAGGGATGGAGACGCCTTGCTTACAGCTTGGTGGCTCATATAAAGTCCCACCGTGCGATTTTCGTGCGTTCTTGGTGGATGCAGTTTTGATTTGACCTTAGTGTTTTCCATATACAGGGATGGAGACCAATAGCATGACCTGCTTGTCTCACATAAAGTCCCAAAAGGAAATTAGGGATTTCAAAGGCAGTGTGCTTTACAGGCCATGCCCCATACATAAAATCCCTTCCTATCTATATGCTGCATTTACCAAGGGGATGGAGGTGTAATGATTTTCAGCTGCTCTTTTCCAGTAAGAGGTATTGTACTTAGCTATGGTCATTTTAATTAAATGAATTGTCATTTTTGTTCTTTCTTTAGTATTTTATTAAAAATATACATATTTTTTTTCATTAAATTAACCACTTAAGCCCCGGAGTATTTGGCATTTTGGAATTTTTTTTTTTTTTGCACATATGTTCTGATACCTATGGAAGTGGAAAGCCAACCAGGGATGGAGACGCCTTGCTTACAGCTTGGTGGCTCATATAAAGTCCCACCGTGCGATTTTCGTGCGTTCTTGGTGGATGCAGTTTTGATTTGACCTTAGTGTTTTCCATATACAGGGATGGAGACCAATAGCATGACCTGCTTGTCTCACATAAAGTCCCAAAAGGAAATTAGGGATTTCAAAGGCAGTGTGCTTTACAGGCCATGCCCCATACATAAAATCCCTTCCTATCTATATGCTGCATTCACCAAGGGGATGGAGGTGTAATGATTTTCAGCTGCTCTTTTCCAGTAAGAGGTATTGTACTTAGCTATGGTCATTTTAATTAAATGAATTGTCATTTTTGTTCTTTCTTTAGTATTTTATTAAAAATATACATTTTTTTTTCAAAAAAACAAGATATTATAAAAACTGTTAAAAAACTTAAAAAAAAAAAAAAAAAAAAAATTTTTTACTTGCAGTAGCCAGGATTCGAACCTGTCACACTCTGTATGGGAGGCAAGACCGCTAACTATTGTACCAGCGAACTACTGCACTTAAATAAGCTGCAAAACTTCCCTAAATCTTCAATTATGCAGTGCCATAGTGAAAAGGTATTGTACTTAGCTATGGTCTTTTTAATTAAATGAATTGTCATTTTTGTTCTTTCTTTAGTATTTTATTAAAAATATACATATTTTTTTTCATTAAATTAACCACTTAAGCCCCGGAGTATTTGGCATTTTGGAATTTTTTTTTTTTTTTGCACATATGTTCTGATACCTATGGAAGTGGAAAGCCAACCAGGGATGGAGACGCCTTGCTTACAGCTTGGTGGCTCATATAAAGTCCCACCGTGCGATTTTCGTGCGTTCTTGGTGGATGCAGTTTTGATTTGACCTTAGTGTTTTCCATATACAGGGATGGAGACCAATAGCATGACCTGCTTGTCTCACATAAAGTCCCAAAAGGAAATTAGGGATTTCAAAGGCAGTGTGCTTTACAGGCCATGCCCCATACATAAAATCCCTTCCTATCTATATGCTGCATTTACCAAGGGGATGGAGGTGTAATGATTTTCAGCTGCTCTTTTCCAGTAAGAGGTATTGTACTTAGCTATGGTCATTTTAATTAAATGAATTGTCATTTTTGTTCTTTCTTTAGTATTTTATTAAAAATATACATATTTTTTTTCATTAAATTAACCACTTAAGCCCCGGAGTATTTGGCATTTTGGAATTTTTTTTTTTTTTTGCACATATGTTCTGATACCTATGGAAGTGGAAAGCCAACCAGGGATGGAGACGCCTTGCTTACAGCTTGGTGGCTCATATAAAGTCCCACCGTGCGATTTTCGTGCGTTCTTGGTGGATGCAGTTTTGATTTGACCTTAGTGTTTTCCATATACAGGGATGGAGACCAATAGCATGACCTGCTTGTCTCACATAAAGTCCCAAAAGGAAATTAGGGATTTCAAAGGCAGTGTGCTTTACAGGCCATGCCCCATACATAAAATCCCTTCCTATCTATATGCTGCATTCACCAAGGGGATGGAGGTGTAATGATTTTCAGCTGCTCTTTTCCAGGAAGAGGTATTGTACTTAGCTATGGTCATTTTAATTAAATGAATTGTCATTTTTGTTCTTTCTTTAGTATTTTATTAAAAATATACATATTTTTTTTCATTAAATTAACCACTTAAGCCCCGGAGTATTTGGCATTTTGGAATTTTTTTTTTTTTTGCACATATGTTCTGATACCTATGGAAGTGGAAAGCCAACCAGGGATGGAGACGCCTTGCTTACAGCTTGGTGGCTCATATAAAGTCCCACCGTGCGATTTTCGTGCGTTCTTGGTGGATGCAGTTTTGATTTGACCTTAGTGTTTTCCATATACAGGGATGGAGACCAATAGCATGACCTGCTTGTCTCACATAAAGTCCCAAAAGGAAATTAGGGATTTCAAAGGCAGTGTGCTTTACAGGCCATGCCCCATACATAAAATCCCTTCCTATCTATATGTAATGATTTTCAGCTGCTCTTTTCCAGTAAGAGGTATTGTACTTAGCTATGGTCATTTTAATTAAATGAATTGTCATTTTTGTTCTTTCTTTAGTATTTTATTAAAAATATACATATTTTTTTTCATTAAATTAACCACTTAAGCCCCGGAGTATTTGGCATTTTGGAATTTTTTTTTTTTTTGCACATATGTTCTGATACCTATGGAAGTGGAAAGCCAACCAGGGATGGAGACGCCTTGCTTACAGCTTGGTGGCTCATATAAAGTCCCACCGTGCGATTTTCGTGCGTTCTTGGTGGATGCAGTTTTGATTTGACCTTAGTGTTTTCCATATACAGGGATGGAGACCAATAGCATGACCTGCTTGTCTCACATAAAGTCCCAAAAGGAAATTAGGGATTTCAAAGGCAGTGTGCTTTACAGGCCATGCCCCATACATAAAATCCCTTCCTATCTATATGCTGCATTTACCAAGGGGATGGAGGTGTAATGATTTTCAGCTGCTCTTTTCCAGTAAGAGGTATTGTACTTAGCTATGGTCATTTTAATTAAATGAATTGTCATTTTTGTTCTTTCTTTAGTATTTTATTAAAAATATACATATTTTTTTTCATTAAATTAACCACTTAAGCCCCGGAGTATTTGGCATTTTGGAATTTTTTTTTTTTTTGCACATATGTTCTGATACCTATGGAAGTGGAAAGCCAACCAGGGATGGAGACGCCTTGCTTACAGCTTGGTGGCTCATATAAAGTCCCACCGTGCGATTTTCGTGCGTTCTTGGTGGATGCAGTTTTGATTTGACCTTAGTGTTTTCCATATACAGGGATGGAGACCAATAGCATGACCTGCTTGTCTCACATAAAGTCCCAAAAGGAAATTAGGGATTTCAAAGGCAGTGTGCTTTACAGGCCATGCCCCATACATAAAATCCCTTCCTATCTATATGCTGCATTCACCAAGGGGATGGAGGTGTAATGATTTTCAGCTGCTCTTTTCCAGTAAGAGGTATTGTACTTAGCTATGGTCATTTTAATTAAATGAATTGTCATTTTTGTTCTTTCTTTAGTATTTTATTAAAAATATACATTTTTTTTTCAAAAAAACAAGATATTATAAAAACTGTTAAAAAACTTAAAAAAAAAAAAAAAAAAAAATTTTTTACTTGCAGTAGCCAGGATTCGAACCTGTCACACTCTGTATGGGAGGCAAGACCGCTAACCATTGTACCAGCGAACTACTGCACTTAAATAAGCTGCAAAACTTCCCTAAATCTTCAATTATGCAGTGCCATAGTGAAAAGGTATTGTACTTAGCTATGGTCATTTTAATTAAATGAATTGTCATTTTTGTTCTTTCTTTAGTATTTTATTAAAAATATACATATTTTTTTTTCATTAAATTAACCACTTAAGCCCCGGAGTATTTGGCATTTTGGAATTTTTTTTTTTTTTGCACATATGTTCTGATACCTATGGAAGTGGAAAGCCAACCAGGGATGGAGACGCCTTGCTTACAGCTTGGTGGCTCATATAAAGTCCCACCGTGCGATTTTCGTGCGTTCTTGGTGGATGCAGTTTTGATTTGACCTTAGTGTTTTCCATATACAGGGATGGAGACCAATAGCATGACCTGCTTGTCTCACATAAAGTCCCAAAAGGAAATTAGGGATTTCAAAGGCAGTGTGCTTTACAGGCCATGCCCCATACATAAAATCCCTTCCTATCTATATGCTGCATTTACCAAGGGGATGGAGGTGTAATGATTTTCAGCTGCTCTTTTCCAGTAAGAGGTATTGTACTTAGCTATGGTCATTTTAATTAAATGAATTGTCATTTTTGTTCTTTCTTTAGTATTTTATTAAAAATATACATATTTTTTTTCATTAAATTAACCACTTAAGCCCCGGAGTATTTGGCATTTTGGAATTTTTTTTTTTTTTTGCACATATGTTCTGATACCTATGGAAGTGGAAAGCCAACCAGGGATGGAGACGCCTTGCTTACAGCTTGGTGGCTCATATAAAGTCCCACCGTGCGATTTTCGTGCGTTCTTGGTGGATGCAGTTTTGATTTGACCTTAGTGTTTTCCATATACAGGGATGGAGACCAATAGCATGACCTGCTTGTCTCACATAAAGTCCCAAAAGGAAATTAGGGATTTCAAAGGCAGTGTGCTTTACAGGCCATGCCCCATACATAAAATCCCTTCCTATCTATATGCTGCATTCACCAAGGGGATGGAGGTGTAATGATTTTCAGCTGCTCTTTTCCAGGAAGAGGTATTGTACTTAGCTATGGTCATTTTAATTAAATGAATTGTCATTTTTGTTCTTTCTTTAGTATTTTATTAAAAATATACATATTTTTTTTTCATTAAATTAACCACTTAAGCCCCGGAGTATTTGGCATTTTGGATTTTTTTTTTTTTTGCACATATGTTCTGATACCTATGGAAGTGGAAAGCCAACCAGGGATGGAGACGCCTTGCTTACAGCTTGGTGGCTCATATAAAGTCCCACCGTGCGATTTTCATGCGTTCTTGGTGGATGCAGTTTTGATTTGACCTTAGTGTTTTCCATATACAGGGATGGAGACCAATAGCATGACCTGCTTGTCTCACATAAAGTCCCAAAAGGAAATTAGGGATTTCAAAGGCAGTGTGCTTTACAGGCCATGCCCCATACATAAAATCCCTTCCTATCTATATGCTGCATTCACCAAGGGGATGGAGGTGTAATGATTTTCAGCTGCTCTTTTCCAGTAAGAGGTATTGTACTTAGCTATGGTCATTTTAATTAAATGAATTGTCATTTTTGTTCTTTCTTTAGTATTTTATTAAAAATATACATATTTTTTTTCATTAAATTAACCACTTAAGCCCCGGAGTATTTGGCATTTTGGAATTTTTTTTTTTTTTGCACATATGTTCTGATACCTATGGAAGTGGAAAGCCAACCAGGGATGGAGACGCCTTGCTTACAGCTTGGTGGCTCATATAAAGTCCCACCGTGCGATTTTCGTGCGTTCTTGGTGGATGCAGTTTTGATTTGACCTTAGTGTTTTCCATATACAGGGATGGAGACCAATAGCATGACCTGCTTGTCTCACATAAAGTCCCAAAAGGAAATTAGGGATTTCAAAGGCAGTGTGCTTTACAGGCCATGCCCCATACATAAAATCCCTTCCTATCTATATGCTGCATTCACCAAGGGGATGGAGGTGTAATGATTTTCAGCTGCTCTTTTCCAGTAAGAGGTATTGTACTTAGCTATGGTCATTTTAATTAAATGAATTGTCATTTTTGTTCTTTCTTTAGTATTTTATTAAAAATATACATATTTTTTTTTCATTAAATTAACCACTTAAGCCCCGGAGTATTTGGCATTTTGGAATTTTTTTTTTTTTTTGCACATATGTTCTGATACCTATGGAAGTGGAAAGCCAACCAGGGATGGAGACGCCTTGCTTACAGCTTGGTGGCTCATATAAAGTCCCACCGTGCGATTTTCGTGCGTTCTTGGTGGATGCAGTTTTGATTTGACCTTAGTGTTTTCCATATACAGGGATGGAGACCAATAGCATGACCTGCTTGTCTCACATAAAGTCCCAAAAGGAAATTAGGGATTTCAAAGGCAGTGTGCTTTACAGGCCATGCCCCATACATAAAATCCCTTCCTATCTATATGCTGCATTTACCAAGGGGATGGAGGTGTAATGATTTTCAGCTGCTCTTTTCCAGTAAGAGGTATTGTACTTAGCTATGGTCATTTTAATTAAATGAATTGTCATTTTTGTTCTTTCTTTAGTATTTTATTAAAAATATACATATTTTTTTTCATTAAATTAACCACTTAAGCCCCGGAGTATTTGGCATTTTGGAATTTTTTTTTTTTTTGCACATATGTTCTGATACCTATGGAAGTGGAAAGCCAACCAGGGATGGAGACGCCTTGCTTACAGCTTGGTGGCTCATATAAAGTCCCACCGTGCGATTTTCGTGCGTTCTTGGTGGATGCAGTTTTGATTTGACCTTAGTGTTTTCCATATACAGGGATGGAGACCAATAGCATGACCTGCTTGTCTCACATAAAGTCCCAAAAGGAAATTAGGGATTTCAAAGGCAGTGTGCTTTACAGGCCATGCCCCATACATAAAATCCCTTCCTATCTATATGCTGCATTCACCAAGGGGATGGAGGTGTAATGATTTTCAGCTGCTCTTTTCCAGTAAGAGGTATTGTACTTAGCTATGGTCATTTTAATTAAATGAATTGTCATTTTTGTTCTTTCTTTAGTATTTTATTAAAAATATACATTTTTTTTTCAAAAAAACAAGATATTATAAAAACTGTTAAAAAACTTAAAAAAAAAAAAAAATAATAATTTTTTTACTTGCAGTAGCCAGGATTCGAACCTGTCACACTCAGTATGGGAGGCAAGACCGCTAACCATTGTACCAGCGAACTACTGCACTTAAATAAGCTGCAAAACTTCCCTAAATCTTCAATTATGCAGTGCCATAGTGAAAAGGTATTGTACTTAGCTATGGTCATTTTAATTAAATGAATTGTCATTTTTGTTCTTTCTTTAGTATTTTATTAAAAATATACATATTTTTTTTTCATTAAATTAACCACTTAAGCCCCGGAGTATTTGGCATTTTGGAATTTTTTTTTTTTTTTGCACATATGTTCTGATACCTATGGAAGTGGAAAGCCAACCAGGGATGGAGACGCCTTGCTTACAGCTTGGTGGCTCATATAAAGTCCCACCGTGCGATTTTCGTGCGTTCTTGGTGGATGCAGTTTTGATTTGACCTTAGTGTTTTCCATATACAGGGATGGAGACCAATAGCATGACCTGCTTGTCTCACATAAAGTCCCAAAAGGAAATTAGGGATTTCAAAGGCAGTGTGCTTTACAGGCCATGCCCCATACATAAAATCCCTTCCTATCTATATGCTGCATTTACCAAGGGGATGGAGGTGTAATGATTTTCAGCTGCTCTTTTCCAGTAAGAGGTATTGTACTTAGCTATGGTCATTTTAATTAAATGAATTGTCATTTTTGTTCTTTCTTTAGTATTTTATTAAAAATATACATATTTTTTTACATTAAATTAACCACTTAAGCCCCGGAGTATTTGGCATTTTGGAATTTTTTTTTTTTTTGCACATATGTTCTGATACCTATGGAAGTGGAAAGCCAACCAGGGATGGAGACGCCTTGCTTACAGCTTGGTGGCTCATATAAAGTCCCACCGTGCGATTTTCGTGCGTTCTTGGTGGATGCAGTTTTGATTTGACCTTAGTGTTTTCCATATACAGGGATGGAGACCAATAGCATGACCTGCTTGTCTCACATAAAGTCCCAAAAGGAAATTAGGGATTTCAAAGGCAGTGTGCTTTACAGGCCATGCCCCATACATAAAATCCCTTCCTATCTATATGCTGCATTCACCAAGGGGATGGAGGTGTAATGATTTTCAGCTGCTCTTTTCCAGTAAGAGGTATTGTACTTAGCTATGGTCATTTTAATTAAATGAATTGTCATTTTTGTTCTTTCTTTAGTATTTTATTAAAAATATACATTTTTTTTTCAAAAAAACAAGATATTATAAAAACTGTTAAAAAACTTAAAAAAAAAAAAAAAAAATAATTTTTTTACTTGCAGTAGCCAGGATTCGAACCTGTCACACTCAGTATGGGAGGCAAGACCGCTAACCATTGTACCAGCGAACTACTGCACTTAAATAAGCTGCAAAACTTCCCTAAATCTTCAATTATGCAGTGCCATAGTGAAAAGGTATTGTACTTAGCTATGGTCATTTTAATTAAATGAATTGTCATTTTTGTTCTTTCTTTAGTATTTTATTAAAAATATACATATTTTTTTTTCATTAAATTAACCACTTAAGCCCCGGAGTATTTGGCATTTTGGAATTTTTTTTTTTTTTTGCACATATGTTCTGATACCTATGGAAGTGGAAAGCCAACCAGGGATGGAGACGCCTTGCTTACAGCTTGGTGGCTCATATAAAGTCCCACCGTGCGATTTTCGTGCGTTCTTGGTGGATGCAGTTTTGATTTGACCTTAGTGTTTTCCATATACAGGGATGGAGACCAATAGCATGACCTGCTTGTCTCACATAAAGTCCCAAAAGGAAATTAGGGATTTCAAAGGCAGTGTGCTTTACAGGCCATGCCCCATACATAAAATCCCTTCCTATCTATATGCTGCATTTACCAAGGGGATGGAGGTGTAATGATTTTCAGCTGCTCTTTTCCAGTAAGAGGTATTGTACTTAGCTATGGTCATTTTAATTAAATGAATTGTCATTTTTGTTCTTTCTTTAGTATTTTATTAAAAATATACATATTTTTTTTCATTAAATTAACCACTTAAGCCCCGGAGTATTTGGCATTTTGGAATTTTTTTTTTTTTTGCACATATGTTCTGATACCTATGGAAGTGGAAAGCCAACCAGGGATGGAGACGCCTTGCTTACAGCTTGGTGGCTCATATAAAGTCCCACCGTGCGATTTTCGTGCGTTCTTGGTGGATGCAGTTTTGATTTGACCTTAGTGTTTTCCATATACAGGGATGGAGACCAATAGCATGACCTGCTTGTCTCACATAAAGTCCCAAAAGGAAATTAGGGATTTCAAAGGCAGTGTGCTTTACAGGCCATGCCCCATACATAAAATCCCTTCCTATCTATATGCTGCATTCACCAAGGGGATGGAGGTGTAATGATTTTCAGCTGCTCTTTTCCAGTAAGAGGTATTGTACTTAGCTATGGTCATTTTAATTAAATGAATTGTCATTTTTGTTCTTTCTTTAGTATTTTATTAAAAATATACATTTTTTTTTCAAAAAAACAAGATATTATAAAAACTGTTAAAAAACTTAAAAAAAAAAAAAAAAAAAAAAATTTTTTACTTGCAGTAGCCAGGATTCGAACCTGTCACACTCTGTATGGGAGGCAAGACCGCTAACTATTGTACCAGCGAACTAATGCACTTAAATAAGCTGCAAAACTTCCCTAAATCTTCAATTATGCAGTGCCATAGTGAAAAGGTATTGTACTTAGCTATGGTCTTTTTAATTAAATGAATTGTCATTTTTGTTCTTTCTTTAGTATTTTATTAAAAATATACATATTTTTTTTCATTAAATTAACCACTTAAGCCCCGGAGTATTTGGCATTTTGGAATTTTTTTTTTTTTTTGCACATATGTTCTGATACCTATGGAAGTGGAAAGCCAACCAGGGATGGAGACGCCTTGCTTACAGCTTGGTGGCTCATATAAAGTCCCACCGTGCGATTTTCGTGCGTTCTTGGTGGATGCAGTTTTGATTTGACCTTAGTGTTTTCCATATACAGGGATGGAGACCAATAGCATGACCTGCTTGTCTCACATAAAGTCCCAAAAGGAAATTAGGGATTTCAAAGGCAGTGTGCTTTACAGGCCATGCCCCATACATAAAATCCCTTCCTATCTATATGCTGCATTTACCAAGGGGATGGAGGTGTAATGATTTTCAGCTGCTCTTTTCCAGTAAGAGGTATTGTACTTAGCTATGGTCATTTTAATTAAATGAATTGTCATTTTTGTTCTTTCTTTAGTATTTTATTAAAAATATACATATTTTTTTTCATTAAATTAACCACTTAAGCCCCGGAGTATTTGGCATTTTGGAATTTTTTTTTTTTTTTGCACATATGTTCTGATACCTATGGAAGTGGAAAGCCAACCAGGGATGGAGACGCCTTGCTTACAGCTTGGTGGCTCATATAAAGTCCCACCGTGCGATTTTCGTGCGTTCTTGGTGGATGCAGTTTTGATTTGACCTTAGTGTTTTCCATATACAGGGATGGAGACCAATAGCATGACCTGCTTGTCTCACATAAAGTCCCAAAAGGAAATTAGGGATTTCAAAGGCAGTGTGCTTTACAGGCCATGCCCCATACATAAAATCCCTTCCTATCTATATGCTGCATTCACCAAGGGGATGGAGGTGTAATGATTTTCAGCTGCTCTTTTCCAGGAAGAGGTATTGTACTTAGCTATGGTCATTTTAATTAAATGAATTGTCATTTTTGTTCTTTCTTTAGTATTTTATTAAAAATATACATATTTTTTTTCATTAAATTAACCACTTAAGCCCCGGAGTATTTGGCATTTTGGAATTTTTTTTTTTTTTTGCACATATGTTCTGATACCTATGGAAGTGGAAAGCCAACCAGGGATGGAGACGCCTTGCTTACAGCTTGGTGGCTCATATAAAGTCCCACCGTGCGATTTTCGTGCGTTCTTGGTGGATGCAGTTTTGATTTGACCTTAGTGTTTTCCATATACAGGGATGGAGACCAATAGCATGACCTGCTTGTCTCACATAAAGTCCCAAAAGGAAATTAGGGATTTCAAAGGCAGTGTGCTTTACAGGCCATGCCCCATACATAAAATCACTTCCTATCTATATGTAATGATTTTCAGCTGCTCTTTTCCAGTAAGAGGTATTGTACTTAGCTATGGTCATTTTAATTAAATGAATTGTCATTTTTGTTCTTTCTTTAGTATTTTATTAAAAATATACATATTTTTTTTCATTAAATTAACCACTTAAGCCCCGGAGTATTTGGCATTTTGGAATTTTTTTTTTTTTTGCACATATGTTCTGATACCTATGGAAGTGGAAAGCCAACCAGGGATGGAGACGCCTTGCTTACAGCTTGGTGGCTCATATAAAGTCCCACCGTGCGATTTTCGTGCGTTCTTGGTGGATGCAGTTTTGATTTGACCTTAGTGTTTTCCATATACAGGGATGGAGACCAATAGCATGACCTGCTTGTCTCACATAAAGTCCCAAAAGGAAATTAGGGATTTCAAAGGCAGTGTGCTTTACAGGCCATGCCCCATACATAAAATCCCTTCCTATCTATATGCTGCATTTACCAAGGGGATGGAGGTGTAATGATTTTCAGCTGCTCTTTTCCAGTAAGAGGTATTGTACTTAGCTATGGTCATTTTAATTAAATGAATTGTCATTTTTGTTCTTTCTTTAGTATTTTATTAAAAATATACATATTTTTTTTCATTAAATTAACCACTTAAGCCCCGGAGTATTTGGCATTTTGGAATTTTTTTTTTTTTTGCACATATGTTCTGATACCTATGGAAGTGGAAAGCCAACCAGGGATGGAGACGCCTTGCTTACAGCTTGGTGGCTCATATAAAGTCCCACCGTGCGATTTTCGTGCGTTCTTGGTGGATGCAGTTTTGATTTGACCTTAGTGTTTTCCATATACAGGGATGGAGACCAATAGCATGACCTGCTTGTCTCACATAAAGTCCCAAAAGGAAATTAGGGATTTCAAAGGCAGTGTGCTTTACAGGCCATGCCCCATACATAAAATCCCTTCCTATCTATATGCTGCATTCACCAAGGGGATGGAGGTGTAATGATTTTCAGCTGCTCTTTTCCAGTAAGAGGTATTGTACTTAGCTATGGTCATTTTAATTAAATGAATTGTCATTTTTGTTCTTTCTTTAGTATTTTATTAAAAATATACATTTTTTTTTCAAAAAAACAAGATATTATAAAAACTGTTAAAAAACTTAAAAAAAAAAAAAAAAAAAAATTTTTTACTTGCAGTAGCCAGGATTCGAACCTGTCACACTCTGTATGGGAGGCAAGACCGCTAACCATTGTACCAGCGAACTACTGCACTTAAATAAGCTGCAAAACTTCCCTAAATCTTCAATTATGCAGTGCCATAGTGAAAAGGTATTGTACTTAGCTATGGTCATTTTAATTAAATGAATTGTCATTTTTGTTCTTTCTTTAGTATTTTATTAAAAATATACATATTTTTTTTTCATTAAATTAACCACTTAAGCCCCGGAGTATTTGGCATTTTGGAATTTTTTTTTTTTTTGCACATATGTTCTGATACCTATGGAAGTGGAAAGCCAACCAGGGATGGAGACGCCTTGCTTACAGCTTGGTGGCTCATATAAAGTCCCACCGTGCGATTTTCGTGCGTTCTTGGTGGATGCAGTTTTGATTTGACCTTAGTGTTTTCCATATACAGGGATGGAGACCAATAGCATGACCTGCTTGTCTCACATAAAGTCCCAAAAGGAAATTAGGGATTTCAAAGGCAGTGTGCTTTACAGGCCATGCCCCATACATAAAATCCCTTCCTATCTATATGCTGCATTTACCAAGGGGATGGAGGTGTAATGATTTTCAGCTGCTCTTTTCCAGTAAGAGGTATTGTACTTAGCTATGGTCATTTTAATTAAATGAATTGTCATTTTTGTTCTTTCTTTAGTATTTTATTAAAAATATACATATTTTTTTTCATTAAATTAACCACTTAAGCCCCGGAGTATTTGGCATTTTGGAATTTTTTTTTTTTTTGCACATATGTTCTGATACCTATGGAAGTGGAAAGCCAACCAGGGATGGAGACGCCTTGCTTACAGCTTGGTGGCTCATATAAAGTCCCACCGTGCGATTTTCGTGCGTTCTTGGTGGATGCAGTTTTGATTTGACCTTAGTGTTTTCCATATACAGGGATGGAGACCAATAGCATGACCTGCTTGTCTCACATAAAGTCCCAAAAGGAAATTAGGGATTTCAAAGGCAGTGTGCTTTACAGGCCATGCCCCATACATAAAATCCCTTCCTATCTATATGCTGCATTCACCAAGGGGATGGAGGTGTAATGATTTTCAGCTGCTCTTTTCCAGTAAGAGGTATTGTACTTAGCTATGGTCATTTTAATTAAATGAATTGTCATTTTTGTTCTTTCTTTAGTATTTTATTAAAAATATACATATTTTTTTTTCATTAAATTAACCACTTAAGCCCCGGAGTATTTGGCATTTTGGAATTTTTTTTTTTTTTTGCACATATGTTCTGATACCTATGGAAGTGGAAAGCCAACCAGGGATGGAGACGCCTTGCTTACAGCTTGGTGGCTCATATAAAGTCCCACCGTGCGATTTTCGTGCGTTCTTGGTGGATGCAGTTTTGATTTGACCTTAGTGTTTTCCATATACAGGGATGGAGACCAATAGCATGACCTGCTTGTCTCACATAAAGTCCCAAAAGGAAATTAGGGATTTCAAAGGCAGTGTGCTTTACAGGCCATGCCCCATACATAAAATCCCTTCCTATCTATATGCTGCATTTACCAAGGGGATGGAGGTGTAATGATTTTCAGCTGCTCTTTTCCAGTAAGAGGTATTGTACTTAGCTATGGTCATTTTAATTAAATGAATTGTCATTTTTGTTCTTTCTTTAGTATTTTATTAAAAATATACATATTTTTTTTCATTAAATTAACCACTTAAGCCCCGGAGTATTTGGCATTTTGGAATTTTTTTTTTTTTTGCACATATGTTCTGATACCTATGGAAGTGGAAAGCCAACCAGGGATGGAGACGCCTTGCTTACAGCTTGGTGGCTCATATAAAGTCCCACCGTGCGATTTTCGTGCGTTCTTGGTGGATGCAGTTTTGATTTGACCTTAGTGTTTTCCATATACAGGGATGGAGACCAATAGCATGACCTGCTTGTCTCACATAAAGTCCCAAAAGGAAATTAGGGATTTCAAAGGCAGTGTGCTTTACAGGCCATGCCCCATACATAAAATCCCTTCCTATCTATATGCTGCATTCACCAAGGGGATGGAGGTGTAATGATTTTCAGCTGCTCTTTTCCAGTAAGAGGTATTGTACTTAGCTATGGTCATTTTAATTAAATGAATTGTCATTTTTGTTCTTTCTTTAGTATTTTATTAAAAATATACATTTTTTTTTCAAAAAAACAAGATATTATAAAAACTGTTAAAAAACTTAAAAAAAAAAAAAAATAATAATTTTTTTACTTGCAGTAGCCAGGATTCGAACCTGTCACACTCAGTATGGGAGGCAAGACCGCTAACCATTGTACCAGCGAACTACTGCACTTAAATAAGCTGCAAAACTTCCCTAAATCTTCAATTATGCAGTGCCATAGTGAAAAGGTATTGTACTTAGCTATGGTCATTTTAATTAAATGAATTGTCATTTTTGTTCTTTCTTTAGTATTTTATTAAAAATATACATATTTTTTTTTCATTAAATTAACCACTTAAGCCCCGGAGTATTTGGCATTTTGGAATTTTTTTTTTTTTTTGCACATATGTTCTGATACCTATGGAAGTGGAAAGCCAACCAGGGATGGAGACGCCTTGCTTACAGCTTGGTGGCTCATATAAAGTCCCACCGTGCGATTTTCGTGCGTTCTTGGTGGATGCAGTTTTGATTTGACCTTAGTGTTTTCCATATACAGGGATGGAGACCAATAGCATGACCTGCTTGTCTCACATAAAGTCCCAAAAGGAAATTAGGGATTTCAAAGGCAGTGTGCTTTACAGGCCATGCCCCATACATAAAATCCCTTCCTATCTATATGCTGCATTTACCAAGGGGATGGAGGTGTAATGATTTTCAGCTGCTCTTTTCCAGTAAGAGGTATTGTACTTAGCTATGGTCATTTTAATTAAATGAATTGTCATTTTTGTTCTTTCTTTAGTATTTTATTAAAAATATACATATTTTTTTTCATTAAATTAACCACTTAAGCCCCGGAGTATTTGGCATTTTGGAATTTTTTTTTTTTTTGCACATATGTTCTGATACCTATGGAAGTGGAAAGCCAACCAGGGATGGAGACGCCTTGCTTACAGCTTGGTGGCTCATATAAAGTCCCACCGTGCGATTTTCGTGCGTTCTTGGTGGATGCAGTTTTGATTTGACCTTAGTGTTTTCCATATACAGGGATGGAGACCAATAGCATGACCTGCTTGTCTCACATAAAGTCCCAAAAGGAAATTAGGGATTTCAAAGGCAGTGTGCTTTACAGGCCATGCCCCATACATAAAATCCCTTCCTATCTATATGCTGCATTCACCAAGGGGATGGAGGTGTAATGATTTTCAGCTGCTCTTTTCCAGTAAGAGGTATTGTACTTAGCTATGGTCATTTTAATTAAATGAATTGTCATTTTTGTTCTTTCTTTAGTATTTTATTAAAAATATACATTTTTTTTTCAAAAAAACAAGATATTATAAAAACTGTTAAAAAACTTAAAAAAAAAAAAAAAAAATAATTTTTTTACTTGCAGTAGCCAGGATTCGAACCTGTCACACTCAGTATGGGAGGCAAGACCGCTAACCATTGTACCAGCGAACTACTGCACTTAAATAAGCTGCAAAACTTCCCTAAATCTTCAATTATGCAGTGCCATAGTGAAAAGGTATTGTACTTAGCTATGGTCATTTTAATTAAATGAATTGTCATTTTTGTTCTTTCTTTAGTATTTTATTAAAAATATACATATTTTTTTTTCATTAAATTAACCACTTAAGCCCCGGAGTATTTGGCATTTTGGAATTTTTTTTTTTTTTTGCACATATGTTCTGATACCTATGGAAGTGGAAAGCCAACCAGGGATGGAGACGCCTTGCTTACAGCTTGGTGGCTCATATAAAGTCCCACCGTGCGATTTTCGTGCGTTCTTGGTGGATGCAGTTTTGATTTGACCTTAGTGTTTTCCATATACAGGGATGGAGACCAATAGCATGACCTGCTTGTCTCACATAAAGTCCCAAAAGGAAATTAGGGATTTCAAAGGCAGTGTGCTTTACAGGCCATGCCCCATACATAAAATCCCTTCCTATCTATATGCTGCATTTACCAAGGGGATGGAGGTGTAATGATTTTCAGCTGCTCTTTTCCAGTAAGAGGTATTGTACTTAGCTATGGTCATTTTAATTAAATGAATTGTCATTTTTGTTCTTTCTTTAGTATTTTATTAAAAATATACATATTTTTTTTCATTAAATTAACCACTTAAGCCCCGGAGTATTTGGCATTTTGGAATTTTTTTTTTTTTTGCACATATGTTCTGATACCTATGGAAGTGGAAAGCCAACCAGGGATGGAGACGCCTTGCTTACAGCTTGGTGGCTCATATAAAGTCCCACCGTGCGATTTTCGTGCGTTCTTGGTGGATGCAGTTTTGATTTGACCTTAGTGTTTTCCATATACAGGGATGGAGACCAATAGCATGACCTGCTTGTCTCACATAAAGTCCCAAAAGGAAATTAGGGATTTCAAAGGCAGTGTGCTTTACAGGCCATGCCCCATACATAAAATCCCTTCCTATCTATATGCTGCATTCACCAAGGGGATGGAGGTGTAATGATTTTCAGCTGCTCTTTTCCAGTAAGAGGTATTGTACTTAGCTATGGTCATTTTAATTAAATGAATTGTCATTTTTGTTCTTTCTTTAGTATTTTATTAAAAATATACATTTTTTTTTCAAAAAAACAAGATATTATAAAAACTGTTAAAAAACTTAAAAAAAAAAAAAAAAAAAAAAATTTTTTACTTGCAGTAGCCAGGATTCGAACCTGTCACACTCTGTATGGGAGGCAAGACCGCTAACTATTGTACCAGCGAACTAATGCACTTAAATAAGCTGCAAAACTTCCCTAAATCTTCAATTATGCAGTGCCATAGTGAAAAGGTATTGTACTTAGCTATGGTCTTTTTAATTAAATGAATTGTCATTTTTGTTCTTTCTTTAGTATTTTATTAAAAATATACATATTTTTTTTCATTAAATTAACCACTTAAGCCCCGGAGTATTTGGCATTTTGGAATTTTTTTTTTTTTTTGCACATATGTTCTGATACCTATGGAAGTGGAAAGCCAACCAGGGATGGAGACGCCTTGCTTACAGCTTGGTGGCTCATATAAAGTCCCACCGTGCGATTTTCGTGCGTTCTTGGTGGATGCAGTTTTGATTTGACCTTAGTGTTTTCCATATACAGGGATGGAGACCAATAGCATGACCTGCTTGTCTCACATAAAGTCCCAAAAGGAAATTAGGGATTTCAAAGGCAGTGTGCTTTACAGGCCATGCCCCATACATAAAATCCCTTCCTATCTATATGCTGCATTTACCAAGGGGATGGAGGTGTAATGATTTTCAGCTGCTCTTTTCCAGTAAGAGGTATTGTACTTAGCTATGGTCATTTTAATTAAATGAATTGTCATTTTTGTTCTTTCTTTAGTATTTTATTAAAAATATACATATTTTTTTTCATTAAATTAACCACTTAAGCCCCGGAGTATTTGGCATTTTGGAATTTTTTTTTTTTTTTGCACATATGTTCTGATACCTATGGAAGTGGAAAGCCAACCAGGGATGGAGACGCCTTGCTTACAGCTTGGTGGCTCATATAAAGTCCCACCGTGCGATTTTCGTGCGTTCTTGGTGGATGCAGTTTTGATTTGACCTTAGTGTTTTCCATATACAGGGATGGAGACCAATAGCATGACCTGCTTGTCTCACATAAAGTCCCAAAAGGAAATTAGGGATTTCAAAGGCAGTGTGCTTTACAGGCCATGCCCCATACATAAAATCCCTTCCTATCTATATGCTGCATTCACCAAGGGGATGGAGGTGTAATGATTTTCAGCTGCTCTTTTCCAGGAAGAGGTATTGTACTTAGCTATGGTCATTTTAATTAAATGAATTGTCATTTTTGTTCTTTCTTTAGTATTTTATTAAAAATATACATATTTTTTTTCATTAAATTAACCACTTAAGCCCCGGAGTATTTGGCATTTTGGAATTTTTTTTTTTTTTGCACATATGTTCTGATACCTATGGAAGTGGAAAGCCAACCAGGGATGGAGACGCCTTGCTTACAGCTTGGTGGCTCATATAAAGTCCCACCGTGCGATTTTCGTGCGTTCTTGGTGGATGCAGTTTTGATTTGACCTTAGTGTTTTCCATATACAGGGATGGAGACCAATAGCATGACCTGCTTGTCTCACATAAAGTCCCAAAAGGAAATTAGGGATTTCAAAGGCAGTGTGCTTTACAGGCCATGCCCCATACATAAAATCACTTCCTATCTATATGTAATGATTTTCAGCTGCTCTTTTCCAGTAAGAGGTATTGTACTTAGCTATGGTCATTTTAATTAAATGAATTGTCATTTTTGTTCTTTCTTTAGTATTTTATTAAAAATATACATATTTTTTTTCATTAAATTAACCACTTAAGCCCCGGAGTATTTGGCATTTTGGAATTTTTTTTTTTTTTGCACATATGTTCTGATACCTATGGAAGTGGAAAGCCAACCAGGGATGGAGACGCCTTGCTTACAGCTTGGTGGCTCATATAAAGTCCCACCGTGCGATTTTCGTGCGTTCTTGGTGGATGCAGTTTTGATTTGACCTTAGTGTTTTCCATATACAGGGATGGAGACCAATAGCATGACCTGCTTGTCTCACATAAAGTCCCAAAAGGAAATTAGGGATTTCAAAGGCAGTGTGCTTTACAGGCCATGCCCCATACATAAAATCCCTTCCTATCTATATGCTGCATTTACCAAGGGGATGGAGGTGTAATGATTTTCAGCTGCTCTTTTCCAGTAAGAGGTATTGTACTTAGCTATGGTCATTTTAATTAAATGAATTGTCATTTTTGTTCTTTCTTTAGTATTTTATTAAAAATATACATATTTTTTTTCATTAAATTAACCACTTAAGCCCCGGAGTATTTGGCATTTTGGAATTTTTTTTTTTTTTGCACATATGTTCTGATACCTATGGAAGTGGAAAGCCAACCAGGGATGGAGACGCCTTGCTTACAGCTTGGTGGCTCATATAAAGTCCCACCGTGCGATTTTCGTGCGTTCTTGGTGGATGCAGTTTTGATTTGACCTTAGTGTTTTCCATATACAGGGATGGAGACCAATAGCATGACCTGCTTGTCTCACATAAAGTCCCAAAAGGAAATTAGGGATTTCAAAGGCAGTGTGCTTTACAGGCCATGCCCCATACATAAAATCCCTTCCTATCTATATGCTGCATTCACCAAGGGGATGGAGGTGTAATGATTTTCAGCTGCTCTTTTCCAGTAAGAGGTATTGTACTTAGCTATGGTCATTTTAATTAAATGAATTGTCATTTTTGTTCTTTCTTTAGTATTTTATTAAAAATATACATTTTTTTTTCAAAAAAACAAGATATTATAAAAACTGTTAAAAAACTTAAAAAAAAAAAAAAAAAAAAATTTTTTACTTGCAGTAGCCAGGATTCGAACCTGTCACACTCTGTATGGGAGGCAAGACCGCTAACCATTGTACCAGCGAACTACTGCACTTAAATAAGCTGCAAAACTTCCCTAAATCTTCAATTATGCAGTGCCATAGTGAAAAGGTATTGTACTTAGCTATGGTCATTTTAATTAAATGAATTGTCATTTTTGTTCTTTCTTTAGTATTTTATTAAAAATATACATATTTTTTTTTCATTAAATTAACCACTTAAGCCCCGGAGTATTTGGCATTTTGGAATTTTTTTTTTTTTTGCACATATGTTCTGATACCTATGGAAGTGGAAAGCCAACCAGGGATGGAGACGC
Organism: Pelophylax lessonae; assembly: GCF_965119305.1. Lineage (NCBI taxonomy): Eukaryota > Metazoa > Chordata > Amphibia > Anura > Ranidae > Pelophylax > Pelophylax lessonae. Next base: position 45,530 of record NW_028120048.1, on the reverse strand, counting down.
CTTGCTTACAGCTTGGTGGCTCATATAAAGTCCCACCGTGCGATTTTCGTGCGTTCTTGGTGGATGCAGTTTTGATTTGACCTTAGTGTTTTCCATATACAGGGATGGAGACCAATAGCATGACCTGCTTGTCTCACATAAAGTCCCAAAAGGAAATTAGGGATTTCAAAGGCAGTGTGCTTTACAGGCCATGCCCCATACATAAAATCCCTTCCTATCTATATGCTGCATTTACCAAGGGGATGGAGGTGTAATGATTTTCAGCTGCTCTTTTCCAGTAAGAGGTATTGTACTTAGCTATGGTCATTTTAATTAAATGAATTGTCATTTTTGTTCTTTCTTTAGTATTTTATTAAAAATATACATATTTTTTTTCATTAAATTAACCACTTAAGCCCCGGAGTATTTGGCATTTTGGAATTTTTTTTTTTTTTTGCACATATGTTCTGATACCTATGGAAGTGGAAAGCCAACCAGGGATGGAGACGCCTTGCTTACAGCTTGGTGGCTCATATAAAGTCCCACCGTGCGATTTTCGTGCGTTCTTGGTGGATGCAGTTTTGATTTGACCTTAGTGTTTTCCATATACAGGGATGGAGACCAATAGCATGACCTGCTTGTCTCACATAAAGTCCCAAAAGGAAATTAGGGATTTCAAAGGCAGTGTGCTTTACAGGCCATGCCCCATACATAAAATCCCTTCCTATCTATATGCTGCATTCACCAAGGGGATGGAGGTGTAATGATTTTCAGCTGCTCTTTTCCAGTAAGAGGTATTGTACTTAGCTATGGTCATTTTAATTAAATGAATTGTCATTTTTGTTCTTTCTTTAGTATTTTATTAAAAATATACATATTTTTTTTTCATTAAATTAACCACTTAAGCCCCGGAGTATTTGGCATTTTGGATTTTTTTTTTTTTTGCACATATGTTCTGATACCTATGGAAGTGGAAAGCCAACCAGGGATGGAGACGCCTTGCTTACAGCTTGGTGGCTCATATAAAGTCCCACCGTGCGATTTTCATGCGTTCTTGGTGGATGCAGTTTTGATTTGACCTTAGTGTTTTCCATATACAGGGATGGAGACCAATAGCATGACCTGCTTGTCTCACATAAAGTCCCAAAAGGAAATTAGGGATTTCAAAGGCAGTGTGCTTTACAGGCCATGCCCCATACATAAAATCCCTTCCTATCTATATGCTGCATTCACCAAGGGGATGGAGGTGTAATGATTTTCAGCTGCTCTTTTCCAGTAAGAGGTATTGTACTTAGCTATGGTCATTTTAATTAAATGAATTGTCATTTTTGTTCTTTCTTTAGTATTTTATTAAAAATATACATATTTTTTTTCATTAAATTAACCACTTAAGCCCCGGAGTATTTGGCATTTTGGAATTTTTTTTTTTTTTGCACATATGTTCTGATACCTATGGAAGTGGAAAGCCAACCAGGGATGGAGACGCCTTGCTTACAGCTTGGTGGCTCATATAAAGTCCCACCGTGCGATTTTCGTGCGTTCTTGGTGGATGCAGTTTTGATTTGACCTTAGTGTTTTCCATATACAGGGATGGAGACCAATAGCATGACCTGCTTGTCTCACATAAAGTCCCAAAAGGAAATTAGGGATTTCAAAGGCAGTGTGCTTTACAGGCCATGCCCCATACATAAAATCCCTTCCTATCTATATGCTGCATTCACCAAGGGGATGGAGGTGTAATGATTTTCAGCTGCTCTTTTCCAGTAAGAGGTATTGTACTTAGCTATGGTCATTTTAATTAAATGAATTGTCATTTTTGTTCTTTCTTTAGTATTTTATTAAAAATATACATATTTTTTTTTCATTAAATTAACCACTTAAGCCCCGGAGTATTTGGCATTTTGGAATTTTTTTTTTTTTTTGCACATATGTTCTGATACCTATGGAAGTGGAAAGCCAACCAGGGATGGAGACGCCTTGCTTACAGCTTGGTGGCTCATATAAAGTCCCACCGTGCGATTTTCGTGCGTTCTTGGTGGATGCAGTTTTGATTTGACCTTAGTGTTTTCCATATACAGGGATGGAGACCAATAGCATGACCTGCTTGTCTCACATAAAGTCCCAAAAGGAAATTAGGGATTTCAAAGGCAGTGTGCTTTACAGGCCATGCCCCATACATAAAATCCCTTCCTATCTATATGCTGCATTTACCAAGGGGATGGAGGTGTAATGATTTTCAGCTGCTCTTTTCCAGTAAGAGGTATTGTACTTAGCTATGGTCATTTTAATTAAATGAATTGTCATTTTTGTTCTTTCTTTAGTATTTTATTAAAAATATACATATTTTTTTTCATTAAATTAACCACTTAAGCCCCGGAGTATTTGGCATTTTGGAATTTTTTTTTTTTTTGCACATATGTTCTGATACCTATGGAAGTGGAAAGCCAACCAGGGATGGAGACGCCTTGCTTACAGCTTGGTGGCTCATATAAAGTCCCACCGTGCGATTTTCGTGCGTTCTTGGTGGATGCAGTTTTGATTTGACCTTAGTGTTTTCCATATACAGGGATGGAGACCAATAGCATGACCTGCTTGTCTCACATAAAGTCCCAAAAGGAAATTAGGGATTTCAAAGGCAGTGTGCTTTACAGGCCATGCCCCATACATAAAATCCCTTCCTATCTATATGCTGCATTCACCAAGGGGATGGAGGTGTAATGATTTTCAGCTGCTCTTTTCCAGTAAGAGGTATTGTACTTAGCTATGGTCATTTTAATTAAATGAATTGTCATTTTTGTTCTTTCTTTAGTATTTTATTAAAAATATACATTTTTTTTTCAAAAAAACAAGATATTATAAAAACTGTTAAAAAACTTAAAAAAAAAAAAAAAAAAAAAAATTTTTTACTTGCAGTAGCCAGGATTCGAACCTGTCACACTCTGTATGGGAGGCAAGACCGCTAACCATTGTACCAGCGAACTACTGCACTTAAATAAGCTGCAAAACTTCCCTAAATCTTCAATTATGCAGTGCCATAGTGAAAAGGTATTGTACTTAGCTATGGTCATTTTAATTAAACGAATTGTCATTTTTGTTCTTTCTTTAGTATTTTATTAAAAATATACATATTTTTTTTCATTAAATTAACCACTTAAGCCCCGGAGTATTTGGCATTTTGGAATTTTTTTTTTTTTTTGCACATATGTTCTGATACCTATGGAAGTGGAAAGCCAACCAGGGATGGAGACGCCTTGCTTACAGCTTGGTGGCTCATATAAAGTCCCACCGTGCGATTTTCGTGCGTTCTTGGTGGATGCAGTTTTGATTTGACCTTAGTGTTTTCCATATACAGGGATGGAGACCAATAGCATGACCTGCTTGTCTCACATAAAGTCCCAAAAGGAAATTAGGGATTTCAAAGGCAGTGTGCTTTACAGGCCATGCCCCATACATAAAATCCCTTCCTATCTATATGCTGCATTTACCAAGGGGATGGAGGTGTAATGATTTTCAGCTGCTCTTTTCCAGTAAGAGGTATTGTACTTAGCTATGGTCATTTTAATTAAATGAATTGTCATTTTTGTTCTTTCTTTAGTATTTTATTAAAAATATACATATTTTTTTTCATTAAATTAACCACTTAAGCCCCGGAGTATTTGGCATTTTGGAATTTTTTTTTTTTTTTGCACATATGTTCTGATACCTATGGAAGTGGAAAGCCAACCAGGGATGGAGACGCCTTGCTTACAGCTTGGTGGCTCATATAAAGTCCCACCGTGCGATTTTCGTGCGTTCTTGGTGGATGCAGTTTTGATTTGACCTTAGTGTTTTCCATATACAGGGATGGAGACCAATAGCATGACCTGCTTGTCTCACATAAAGTCCCAAAAGGAAATTAGGGATTTCAAAGGCAGTGTGCTTTACAGGCCATGCCCCATACATAAAATCCCTTCCTATCTATATGCTGCATTCACCAAGGGGATGGAGGTGTAATGATTTTCAGCTGCTCTTTTCCAGTAAGAGGTATTGTACTTAGCTATGGTCATTTTAATTAAATGAATTGTCATTTTTGTTCTTTCTTTAGTATTTTATTAAAAATATACATATTTTTTTTCATTAAATTAACCACTTAAGCCCCGGAGTATTTGGCATTTTGGAATTTTTTTTTTTTTTGCACATATGTTCTGATACCTATGGAAGTGGAAAGCCAACCAGGGATGGAGACGCCTTGCTTACAGCTTGGTGGCTCATATAAAGTCCCACCGTGCGATTTTCGTGCGTTCTTGGTGGATGCAGTTTTGATTTGACCTTAGTGTTTTCCATATACAGGGATGGAGACCAATAGCATGACCTGCTTGTCTCACATAAAGTCCCAAAAGGAAATTAGGGATTTCAAAGGCAGTGTGCTTTACAGGCCATGCCCCATACATAAAATCCCTTCCTATCTATATGCTGCATTCACCAAGGGGATGGAGGTGTAATGATTTTCAGCTGCTCTTTTCCAGTAAGAGGTATTGTACTTAGCTATGGTCATTTTAATTAAATGAATTGTCATTTTTGTTCTTTCTTTAGTATTTTATTAAAAATATACATATTTTTTTTCATTAAATTAACCACTTAAGCCCCGGAGTATTTAGCATTTTGGAATTTTTTTTTTTTTTTGCACATATGTTCTGATACCTATGGAAGTGGAAAGCCAACCAGGGATGGAGACGCCTTGCTTACAGCTTGGTGGCTCATATAAAGTCCCACCGTGCGATTTTCGTGCGTTCTTGGTGGATGCAGTTTTGATTTGACCTTAGTGTTTTCCATATACAGGGATGGAGACCAATAGCATGACCTGCTTGTCTCACATAAAGTCCCAAAAGGAAATTAGGGATTTCAAAGGCAGTGTGCTTTACAGGCCATGCCCCATACATAAAATCCCTTCCTATCTATATGCTGCATTCACCAAGGGGATGGAGGTGTAATGATTTTCAGCTGCTCTTTTCCAGTAAGAGGTATTGTACTTAGCTATGGTCATTTTAATTAAATGAATTGTCATTTTTGTTCTTTCTTTAGTATTTTATTAAAAATATACATATTTTTTTTCATTAAATTAACCACTTAAGCCCCGGAGTATTTGGCATTTTGGAATTTTTTTTTTTTTTGCACATATGTTCTGATACCTATGGAAGTGGAAAGCCAACCAGGGATGGAGACGCCTTGCTTACAGCTTGGTGGCTCATATAAAGTCCCACCGTGCGATTTTCGTGCGTTCTTGGTGGATGCAGTTTTGATTTGACCTTAGTGTTTTCCATATACAGGGATGGAGACCAATAGCATGACCTGCTTGTCTCACATAAAGTCCCAAAAGGAAATTAGGGATTTCAAAGGCAGTGTGCTTTACAGGCCATGCCCCATACATAAAATCCCTTCCTATCTATATGCTGCATTCACCAAGGGGATGGAGGTGTAATGATTTTCAGCTGCTCTTTTCCAGTAAGAGGTATTGTACTTAGCTATGGTCATTTTAATTAAATGAATTGTCATTTTTGTTCTTTCTTTAGTATTTTATTAAAAATATACATATTTTTTTTCATTAAATTAACCACTTAAGCCCCGGAGTATTTGGCATTTTGGAATTTTTTTTTTTTTTGCACATATGTTCTGATACCTATGGAAGTGGAAAGCCAACCAGGGATGGAGACGCCTTGCTTACAGCTTGGTGGCTCATATAAAGTCCCACCGTGCGATTTTCGTGCGTTCTTGGTGGATGCAGTTTTGATTTGACCTTAGTGTTTTCCATATACAGGGATGGAGACCAATAGCATGACCTGCTTGTCTCACATAAAGTCCCAAAAGGAAATTAGGGATTTCAAAGGCAGTGTGCTTTACAGGCCATGCCCCATACATAAAATCCCTTCCTATCTATATGCTGCATTCACCAAGGGGATGGAGGTGTAATGATTTTCAGCTGCTCTTTTCCAGTAAGAGGTATTGTACTTAGCTATGGTCATTTTAATTAAATGAATTGTCATTTTTGTTCTTTCTTTAGTATTTTATTAAAAATATACATATTTTTTTTCATTAAATTAACCACTTAAGCCCCGGAGTATTTGGCATTTTGGAATTTTTTTTTTTTTTGCACATATGTTCTGATACCTATGGAAGTGGAAAGCCAACCAGGGATGGAGACGCCTTGCTTACAGCTTGGTGGCTCATATAAAGTCCCACCGTGCGATTTTCGTGCGTTCTTGGTGGATGCAGTTTTGATTTGACCTTAGTGTTTTCCATATACAGGGATGGAGACCAATAGCATGACCTGCTTGTCTCACATAAAGTCCCAAAAGGAAATTAGGGATTTCAAAGGCAGTGTGCTTTACAGGCCATGCCCCATACATAAAATCCCTTCCTATCTATATGCTGCATTCACCAAGGGGATAGAGGTGTAATGATTTTCAGCTGCTCTTTTCCAGTAAGAGGTATTGTACTTAGCTATGGTCATTTTAATTAAATGAATTGTCATTTTTGTTCTTTCTTTAGTATTTTATTAAAAATATACATTTTTTTTTCAAAAAAACAAGATATTATAAAAACTGTTAAAAAACTTAAAAAAAAAAAAAATAAATAATTTTTTTACTTGCAGTAGCCAGGATTCGAACCTGTCACACTCTGTATGGGAGGCAAGACCGCTAACCATTGTACCAGCGAACTACTGCACTTAAATAAGCTGCAAAACTTCCCTAAATCTTCAATTATGCAGTGCCATAGTGAAAAGGTATTGTACTTAGCTATGGTCATTTTAATTAAATGAATTGTCATTTTTGTTCTTTCTTTAGTATTTTATTAAAAATATACATATTTTTTTTCATTAAATTAACCACTTAAGCCCCGGAGTATTTGGCATTTTGGAATTTTTTTTTTTTTTGCACATATGTTCTGATACCTATGGAAGTGGAAAGCCAACCAGGGATGGAGACGCCTTGCTTACAGCTTGGTGGCTCATATAAAGTCCCACCGTGCGATTTTCGTGCGTTCTTGGTGGATGCAGTTTTGATTTGACCTTAGTGTTTTCCATATACAGGGATGGAGACCAATAGCATGACCTGCTTGTCTCACATAAAGTCCCAAAAGGAAATTAGGGATTTCAAAGGCAGTGTGCTTTACAGGCCATGCCCCATACATAAAATCCCTTCCTATCTATATGCTGCATTCACCAAGGGGATAGAGGTGTAATGATTTTCAGCTGCTCTTTTCCAGTAAGAGGTATTGTACTTAGCTATGGTCATTTTAATTAAATGAATTGTCATTTTTGTTCTTTCTTTAGTATTTTATTAAAAATATACATTTTTTTTTCAAAAAAACAAGATATTATAAAAACTGTTAAAAAACTTAAAAAAAAAAAAAATAAATAATTTTTTTACTTGCAGTAGCCAGGATTCGAACCTGTCACACTCTGTATGGGAGGCAAGACCGCTAACCATTGTACCAGCGAACTACTGCACTTAAATAAGCTGCAAAACTTCCCTAAATCTTCAATTATGCAGTGCCATAGTGAAAAGGTATTGTACTTAGCTATGGTCATTTTAATTAAATGAATTGTCATTTTTGTTCTTTCTTTAGTATTTTATTAAAAATATACATATTTTTTTTTCATTAAATTAACCACTTAAGCCCCGGAGTATTTGGCATTTTGGAATTTTTTTTTTTTTTTGCACATATGTTCTGATACCTATGGAAGTGGAAAGCCAACCAGGGATGGAGACGCCTTGCTTACAGCTTGGTGGCTCATATAAAGTCCCACCGTGCGATTTTCGTGCGTTCTTGGTGGATGCAGTTTTGATTTGACCTTAGTGTTTTCCATATACAGGGATGGAGACCAATAGCATGACCTGCTTGTCTCACATAAAGTCCCAAAAGGAAATTAGGGATTTCAAAGGCAGTGTGCTTTACAGGCCATGCCCCATACATAAAATCCCTTCCTATCTATATGCTGCATTCACCAAGGGGATGGAGGTGTAATGATTTTCAGCTGCTCTTTTCCAGTAAGAGGTATTGTACTTAGCTATGGTCATTTTAATTAAATGAATTGTCATTTTTGTTCTTTCTTTAGTATTTTATTAAAAATATACATATTTTTTTTCATTAAATTAACCACTTAAGCCCCGGAGTATTTGGCATTTTGGAATTTTTTTTTTTTTTGCACATATGTTCTGATACCTATGGAAGTGGAAAGCCAACCAGGGATGGAGACGCCTTGCTTACAGCTTGGTGGCTCATATAAAGTCCCACCGTGCGATTTTCGTGCGTTCTTGGTGGATGCAGTTTTGATTTGACCTTAGTGTTTTCCATATACAGGGATGGAGACCAATAGCATGACCTGCTTGTCTCACATAAAGTCCCAAAAGGAAATTAGGGATTTCAAAGGCAGTGTGCTTTACAGGCCATGCCCCATACATAAAATCCCTTCCTATCTATATGCTGCATTCACCAAGGGGATGGAGGTGTAATGATTTTCAGCTGCTCTTTTCCAGTAAGAGGTATTGTACTTAGCTATGGTCATTTTAATTAAATGAATTGTCATTTTTGTTCTTTCTTTAGTATTTTATTAAAAATATACATATTTTTTTTCATTAAATTAACCACTTAAGCCCCGGAGTATTTGGCATTTTGGAATTTTTTTTTTTTTTGCACATATGTTCTGATACCTATGGAAGTGGAAAGCCAACCAGGGATGGAGACGCCTTGCTTACAGCTTGGTGGCTCATATAAAGTCCCACCGTGCGATTTTCGTGCGTTCTTGGTGGATGCAGTTTTGATTTGACCTTAGTGTTTTCCATATACAGGGATGGAGACCAATAGCATGACCTGCTTGTCTCACATAAAGTCCCAAAAGGAAATTAGGGATTTCAAAGGCAGTGTGCTTTACAGGCCATGCCCCATACATAAAATCCCTTCCTATCTATATGCTGCATTCACCAAGGGGATGGAGGTGTAATGATTTTCAGCTGCTCTTTTCCAGTAAGAGGTATTGTACTTAGCTATGGTCATTTTAATTAAATGAATTGTCATTTTTGTTCTTTCTTTAGTATTTTATTAAAAATATACATATTTTTTTTCATTAAATTAACCACTTAAGCCCCGGAGTATTTGGCATTTTGGAATTTTTTTTTTTTTTGCACATATGTTCTGATACCTATGGAAGTGGAAAGCCAACCAGGGATGGAGACGCCTTGCTTACAGCTTGGTGGCTCATATAAAGTCCCACCGTGCGATTTTCGTGCGTTCTTGGTGGATGCAGTTTTGATTTGACCTTAGTGTTTTCCATATACAGGGATGGAGACCAATAGCATGACCTGCTTGTCTCACATAAAGTCCCAAAAGGAAATTAGGGATTTCAAAGGCAGTGTGCTTTACAGGCCATGCCCCATACATAAAATCCCTTCCTATCTATATGCTGCATTCACCAAGGGGATGGAGGTGTAATGATTTTCAGCTGCTCTTTTCCAGTAAGAGGTATTGTACTTAGCTATGGTCATTTTAATTAAATGAATTGTCATTTTTGTTCTTTCTTTAGTATTTTATTAAAAATATACATATTTTTTTTTCATTAAATTAACCACTTAAGCCCCGGAGTATTTGGCATTTTGGAATTTTTTTTTTTTTTGCACATATGTTCTGATACCTATGGAAGTGGAAAGCCAACCAGGGATGGAGACGCCTTGCTTACAGCTTGGTGGCTCATATAAAGTCCCACCGTGCGATTTTCGTGCGTTCTTGGTGGATGCAGTTTTGATTTGACCTTAGTGTTTTCCATATACAGGGATGGAGACCAATAGCATGACCTGCTTGTCTCACATAAAGTCCCAAAAGGAAATTAGGGATTTCAAAGGCAGTGTGCTTTACAGGCCATGCCCCATACATAAAATCCCTTCCTATCTATATGCTGCATTCACCAAGGGGATGGAGGTGTAATGATTTTCAGCTGCTCTTTTCCAGTAAGAGGTATTGTACTTAGCTATGGTCATTTTAATTAAATGAATTGTCATTTTTGTTCTTTCTTTAGTATTTTATTAAAAATATACATATTTTTTTTCATTAAATTAACCACTTAAGCCCCGGAGTATTTGGCATTTTGGAATTTTTTTTTTTTTTGCACATATGTTCTGATACCTATGGAAGTGGAAAGCCAACCAGGGATGGAGACGCCTTGCTTACAGCTTGGTGGCTCATATAAAGTCCCACCGTGCGATTTTCGTGCGTTCTTGGTGGATGCAGTTTTGATTTGACCTTAGTGTTTTCCATATACAGGGATGGAGACCAATAGCATGACCTGCTTGTCTCACATAAAGTCCCAAAAGGAAATTAGGGATTTCAAAGGCAGTGTGCTTTACAGGCCATGCCCCATACATAAAATCCCTTCCTATCTATATGCTGCATTCACCAAGGGGATGGAGGTGTAATGATTTTCAGCTGCTCTTTTCCAGTAAGAGGTATTGTACTTAGCTATGGTCATTTTAATTAAATGAATTGTCATTTTTGTTCTTTCTTTAGTATTTTATTAAAAATATACATTTTTTTTTCAAAAAAACAAGATATTATAAAAACTGTTAAAAAACTTAAAAAAAAAAAAAATAAATAATTTTTTTACTTGCAGTAGCCAGGATTCGAACCTGTCACACTCTATATGGGAGGCAACACCGCTAACCATTGTACCAGCGAACTACTGCACTTAAATAAGCTGCAAAACTTCCCTAAATCTTCAATTATGCAGTGCCATAGTGAAAAGGTATTGTACTTAGCTATGGTCATTTTAATTAAATGAATTGTCATTTTTGTTCTTTCTTTAGTATTTTATTAAAAATATACATATTTTTTTTTCATTAAATTAACCACTTAAGCCCCGGAGTATTTGGCATTTTGGAATTTTTTTTTTTTTTTGCACATATGTTCTGATACCTATGGAAGTGGAAAGCCAACCAGGGATGGAGACGCCTTGCTTACAGCTTGGTGGCTCATATAAAGTCCCACCGTGCGATTTTCGTGCGTTCTTGGTGGATGCAGTTTTGATTTGACCTTAGTGTTTTCCATATACAGGGATGGAGACCAATAGCATGACCTGCTTGTCTCACATAAAGTCCCAAAAGGAAATTAGGGATTTCAAAGGCAGTGTGCTTTACAGGCCATGCCCCATACATAAAATCCCTTCCTATCTATATGCTGCATTCACCAAGGGGATGGAGGTGTAATGATTTTCAGCTGCTCTTTTCCAGTAAGAGGTATTGTACTTAGCTATGGTCATTTTAATTAAATGAATTGTCATTTTTGTTCTTTCTTTAGTATTTTATTAAAAATATACATATTTTTTTTCATTAAATTAACCACTTAAGCCCCGGAGTATTTGGCATTTTGGAATTTTTTTTTTTTTTGCACATATGTTCTGATACCTATGGAAGTGGAAAGCCAACCAGGGATGGAGACGCCTTGCTTACAGCTTGGTGGCTCATATAAAGTCCCACCGTGCGATTTTCGTGCGTTCTTGGTGGATGCAGTTTTGATTTGACCTTAGTGTTTTCCATATACAGGGATGGAGACCAATAGCATGACCTGCTTGTCTCACATAAAGTCCCAAAAGGAAATTAGGGATTTCAAAGGCAGTGTGCTTTACAGGCCATGCCCCATACATAAAATCCCTTCCTATCTATATGCTGCATTCACCAAGGGGATGGAGGTGTAATGATTTTCAGCTGCTCTTTTCCAGTAAGAGGTATTGTACTTAGCTATGGTCATTTTAATTAAATGAATTGTCATTTTTGTTCTTTCTTTAGTATTTTATTAAAAATATACATATTTTTTTTCATTAAATTAACCACTTAAGCCCCGGAGTATTTAGCATTTTGGAATTTTTTTTTTTTTTTGCACATATGTTCTGATACCTATGGAAGTGGAAAGCCAACCAGGGATGGAGACGCCTTGCTTACAGCTTGGTGGCTCATATAAAGTCCCACCGTGCGATTTTCGTGCGTTCTTGGTGGATGCAGTTTTGATTTGACCTTAGTGTTTTCCATATACAGGGATGGAGACCAATAGCATGACCTGCTTGTCTCACATAAAGTCCCAAAAGGAAATTAGGGATTTCAAAGGCAGTGTGCTTTACAGGCCATGCCCCATACATAAAATCCCTTCCTATCTATATGCTGCATTCACCAAGGGGATGGAGGTGTAATGATTTTCAGCTGCTCTTTTCCAGTAAGAGGTATTGTACTTAGCTATGGTCATTTTAATTAAATGAATTGTCATTTTTGTTCTTTCTTTAGTATTTTATTAAAAATATACATATTTTTTTTCATTAAATTAACCACTTAAGCCCCGGAGTATTTGGCATTTTGGAATTTTTTTTTTTTTTGCACATATGTTCTGATACCTATGGAAGTGGAAAGCCAACCAGGGATGGAGACGCCTTGCTTACAGCTTGGTGGCTCATATAAAGTCCCACCGTGCGATTTTCGTGCGTTCTTGGTGGATGCAGTTTTGATTTGACCTTAGTGTTTTCCATATACAGGGATGGAGACCAATAGCATGACCTGCTTGTCTCACATAAAGTCCCAAAAGGAAATTAGGGATTTCAAAGGCAGTGTGCTTTACAGGCCATGCCCCATACATAAAATCCCTTCCTATCTATATGCTGCATTCACCAAGGGGATGGAGGTGTAATGATTTTCAGCTGCTCTTTTCCAGTAAGAGGTATTGTACTTAGCTATGGTCATTTTAATTAAATGAATTGTCATTTTTGTTCTTTCTTTAGTATTTTATTAAAAATATACATATTTTTTTTTCATTAAATTAACCACTTAAGCCCCGGAGTATTTGGCATTTTGGAATTTTTTTTTTTTTTTGCACATATGTTCTGATACCTATGGAAGTGGAAAGCCAACCAGGGATGGAGACGCCTTGCTTACAGCTTGGTGGCTCATATAAAGTCCCACCGTGCGATTTTCGTGCGTTCTTGGTGGATGCAGTTTTGATTTGACCTTAGTGTTTTCCATATACAGGGATGGAGACCAATAGCATGACCTGCTTGTCTCACATAAAGTCCCAAAAGGAAATTAGGGATTTCAAAGGCAGTGTGCTTTACAGGCCATGCCCCATACATAAAATCCCTTCCTATCTATATGCTGCATTCACCAAGGGGATGGAGGTGTAATGATTTTCAGCTGCTCTTTTCCAGTAAGAGGTATTGTACTTAGCTATGGTCATTTTAATTAAATGAATTGTCATTTTTGTTCTTTCTTTAGTATTTTATTAAAAATATACATATTTTTTTTCATTAAATTAACCACTTAAGCCCCGGAGTATTTGGCATTTTGGAATTTTTTTTTTTTTTGCACATATGTTCTGATACCTATGGAAGTGGAAAGCCAACCAGGGATGGAGACGCCTTGCTTACAGCTTGGTGGCTCATATAAAGTCCCACCGTGCGATTTTCGTGCGTTCTTGGTGGATGCAGTTTTGATTTGACCTTAGTGTTTTCCATATACAGGGATGGAGACCAATAGCATGACCTGCTTGTCTCACATAAAGTCCCAAAAGGAAATTAGGGATTTCAAAGGCAGTGTGCTTTACAGGCCATGCCCCATACATAAAATCCCTTCCTATCTATATGCTGCATTCACCAAGGGGATGGAGGTGTAATGATTTTCAGCTGCTCTTTTCCAGTAAGAGGTATTGTACTTAGCTATGGTCATTTTAATTAAATGAATTGTCATTTTTGTTCTTTCTTTAGTATTTTATTAAAAATATACATATTTTTTTTCATTAAATTAACCACTTAAGCCCCGGAGTATTTAGCATTTTGGAATTTTTTTTTTTTTTTGCACATATGTTCTGATACCTATGGAAGTGGAAAGCCAACCAGGGATGGAGACGCCTTGCTTACAGCTTGGTGGCTCATATAAAGTCCCACCGTGCGATTTTCGTGCGTTCTTGGTGGATGCAGTTTTGATTTGACCTTAGTGTTTTCCATATACAGGGATGGAGACCAATAGCATGACCTGCTTGTCTCACATAAAGTCCCAAAAGGAAATTAGGGATTTCAAAGGCAGTGTGCTTTACAGGCCATGCCCCATACATAAAATCCCTTCCTATCTATATGCTGCATTCACCAAGGGGATGGAGGTGTAATGATTTTCAGCTGCTCTTTTCCAGTAAGAGGTATTGTACTTAGCTATGGTCATTTTAATTAAATGAATTGTCATTTTTGTTCTTTCTTTAGTATTTTATTAAAAATATACATATTTTTTTTCATTAAATTAACCACTTAAGCCCCGGAGTATTTGGCATTTTGGAATTTTTTTTTTTTTTGCACATATGTTCTGATACCTATGGAAGTGGAAAGCCAACCAGGGATGGAGACGCCTTGCTTACAGCTTGGTGGCTCATATAAAGTCCCACCGTGCGATTTTCGTGCGTTCTTGGTGGATGCAGTTTTGATTTGACCTTAGTGTTTTCCATATACAGGGATGGAGACCAATAGCATGACCTGCTTGTCTCACATAAAGTCCCAAAAGGAAATTAGGGATTTCAAAGGCAGTGTGCTTTACAGGCCATGCCCCATACATAAAATCCCTTCCTATCTATATGCTGCATTCACCAAGGGGATGGAGGTGTAATGATTTTCAGCTGCTCTTTTCCAGTAAGAGGTATTGTACTTAGCTATGGTCATTTTAATTAAATGAATTGTCATTTTTGTTCTTTCTTTAGTATTTTATTAAAAATATACATATTTTTTTTCATTAAATTAACCACTTAAGCCCCGGAGTATTTGGCATTTTGGAATTTTTTTTTTTTTTGCACATATGTTCTGATACCTATGGAAGTGGAAAGCCAACCAGGGATGGAGACGCCTTGCTTACAGCTTGGTGGCTCATATAAAGTCCCACCGTGCGATTTTCGTGCGTTCTTGGTGGATGCAGTTTTGATTTGACCTTAGTGTTTTCCATATACAGGGATGGAGACCAATAGCATGACCTGCTTGTCTCACATAAAGTCCCAAAAGGAAATTAGGGATTTCAAAGGCAGTGTGCTTTACAGGCCATGCCCCATACATAAAATCCCTTCCTATCTATATGCTGCATTCACCAAGGGGATGGAGGTGTAATGATTTTCAGCTGCTCTTTTCCAGTAAGAGGTATTGTACTTAGCTATGGTCATTTTAATTAAATGAATTGTCATTTTTGTTCTTTCTTTAGTATTTTATTAAAAATATACATATTTTTTTTCATTAAATTAACCACTTAAGCCCCGGAGTATTTGGCATTTTGGAATTTTTTTTTTTTTTGCACATATGTTCTGATACCTATGGAAGTGGAAAGCCAACCAGGGATGGAGACGCCTTGCTTACAGCTTGGTGGCTCATATAAAGTCCCACCGTGCGATTTTCGTGCGTTCTTGGTGGATGCAGTTTTGATTTGACCTTAGTGTTTTCCATATACAGGGATGGAGACCAATAGCATGACCTGCTTGTCTCACATAAAGTCCCAAAAGGAAATTAGGGATTTCAAAGGCAGTGTGCTTTACAGGCCATGCCCCATACATAAAATCCCTTCCTATCTATATGCTGCATTCACCAAGGGGATGGAGGTGTAATGATTTTCAGCTGCTCTTTTCCAGTAAGAGGTATTGTACTTAGCTATGGTCATTTTAATTAAATGAATTGTCATTTTTGTTCTTTCTTTAGTATTTTATTAAAAATATACATATTTTTTTTTCATTAAATTAACCACTTAAGCCCCGGAGTATTTGGCATTTTGGAATTTTTTTTTTTTTTTGCACATATGTTCTGATACCTATGGAAGTGGAAAGCCAACCAGGGATGGAGACGCCTTGCTTACAGCTTGGTGGCTCATATAAAGTCCCACCGTGCGATTTTCGTGCGTTCTTGGTGGATGCAGTTTTGATTTGACCTTAGTGTTTTCCATATACAGGGATGGAGACCAATAGCATGACCTGCTTGTCTCACATAAAGTCCCAAAAGGAAATTAGGGATTTCAAAGGCAGTGTGCTTTACAGGCCATGCCCCATACATAAAATCCCTTCCTATCTATATGCTGCATTCACCAAGGGGATGGAGGTGTAATGATTTTCAGCTGCTCTTTTCCAGTAAGAGGTATTGTACTTAGCTATGGTCATTTTAATTAAATGAATTGTCATTTTTGTTCTTTCTTTAGTATTTTATTAAAAATATACATATTTTTTTTCATTAAATTAACCACTTAAGCCCCGGAGTATTTGGCATTTTGGAATTTTTTTTTTTTTTGCACATATGTTCTGATACCTATGGAAGTGGAAAGCCAACCAGGGATGGAGACGCCTTGCTTACAGCTTGGTGGCTCATATAAAGTCCCACCGTGCGATTTTCGTGCGTTCTTGGTGGATGCAGTTTTGATTTGACCTTAGTGTTTTCCATATACAGGGATGGAGACCAATAGCATGACCTGCTTGTCTCACATAAAGTCCCAAAAGGAAATTAGGGATTTCAAAGGCAGTGTGCTTTACAGGCCATGCCCCATACATAAAATCCCTTCCTATCTATATGCTGCATTCACCAAGGGGATGGAGGTGTAATGATTTTCAGCTGCTCTTTTCCAGTAAGAGGTATTGTACTTAGCTATGGTCATTTTAATTAAATTAATTGTCATTTTTGTTCTTTCTTTAGTATTTTATTAAAAATATACATATTTTTTTTCATTAAATTAACCACTTAAGCCCCGGAGTATTTGGCATTTTGGAATTTTTTTTTTTTTTGCACATATGTTCTGATACCTATGGAAGTGGAAAGCCAACCAGGGATGGAGACGCCTTGCTTACAGCTTGGTGGCTCATATAAAGTCCCACCGTGCGATTTTCGTGCGTTCTTGGTGGATGCAGTTTTGATTTGACCTTAGTGTTTTCCATATACAGGGATGGAGACCAATAGCATGACCTGCTTGTCTCACATAAAGTCCCAAAAGGAAATTAGGGATTTCAAAGGCAGTGTGCTTTACAGGCCATGCCCCATACATAAAATCCCTTCCTATCTATATGCTGCATTCACCAAGGGGATGGAGGTGTAATGATTTTCAGCTGCTCTTTTCCAGTAAGAGGTATTGTACTTAGCTATGGTCATTTTAATTAAATGAATTGTCATTTTTGTTCTTTCTTTAGTATTTTATTAAAAATATACATATTTTTTTTCATTAAATTAACCACTTAAGCCCCGGAGTATTTGGCATTTTGGAATTTTTTTTTTTTTTGCACATATGTTCTGATACCTATGGAAGTGGAAAGCCAACCAGGGATGGAGACGCCTTGCTTACAGCTTGGTGGCTCATATAAAGTCCCACCGTGCGATTTTCGTGCGTTCTTGGTGGATGCAGTTTTGATTTGACCTTAGTGTTTTCCATATACAGGGATGGAGACCAATAGCATGACCTGCTTGTCTCACATAAAGTCCCAAAAGGAAATTAGGGATTTCAAAGGCAGTGTGCTTTACAGGCCATGCCCCATACATAAAATCCCTTCCTATCTATATGCTGCATTCACCAAGGGGATGGAGGTGTAATGATTTTCAGCTGCTCTTTTCCAGTAAGAGGTATTGTACTTAGCTATGGTCATTTTAATTAAATGAATTGTCATTTTTGTTCTTTCTTTAGTATTTTATTAAAAATATACATATTTTTTTTCATTAAATTAACCACTTAAGCCCCGGAGTATTTGGCATTTTGGAATTTTTTTTTTTTTTGCACATATGTTCTGATACCTATGGAAGTGGAAAGCCAACCAGGGATGGAGACGCCTTGCTTACAGCTTGGTGGCTCATATAAAGTCCCACCGTGCGATTTTCGTGCGTTCTTGGTGGATGCAGTTTTGATTTGACCTTAGTGTTTTCCATATACAGGGATGGAGACCAATAGCATGACCTGCTTGTCTCACATAAAGTCCCAAAAGGAAATTAGGGATTTCAAAGGCAGTGTGCTTTACAGGCCATGCCCCATACATAAAATCCCTTCCTATCTATATGCTGCATTCACCAAGGGGATGGAGGTGTAATGATTTTCAGCTGCTCTTTTCCAGTAAGAGGTATTGTACTTAGCTATGGTCATTTTAATTAAATGAATTGTCATTTTTGTTCTTTCTTTAGTATTTTATTAAAAATATACATATTTTTTTTCATTAAATTAACCACTTAAGCCCCGGAGTATTTGGCATTTTGGAATTTTTTTTTTTTTTGCACATATGTTCTGATACCTATGGAAGTGGAAAGCCAACCAGGGATGGAGACGCCTTGCTTACAGCTTGGTGGCTCATATAAAGTCCCACCGTGCGATTTTCGTGCGTTCTTGGTGGATGCAGTTTTGATTTGACCTTAGTGTTTTCCATATACAGGGATGGAGACCAATAGCATGACCTGCTTGTCTCACATAAAGTCCCAAAAGGAAATTAGGGATTTCAAAGGCAGTGTGCTTTACAGGCCATGCCCCATACATAAAATCCCTTCCTATCTATATGCTGCATTCACCAAGGGGATGGAGGTGTAATGATTTTCAGCTGCTCTTTTCCAGTAAGAGGTATTGTACTTAGCTATGGTCATTTTAATTAAATGAATTGTCATTTTTGTTCTTTCTTTAGTATTTTATTAAAAATATACATATTTTTTTTCATTAAATTAACCACTTAAGCCCCGGAGTATTTGGCATTTTGGAATTTTTTTTTTTTTTGCACATATGTTCTGATACCTATGGAAGTGGAAAGCCAACCAGGGATGGAGACGCCTTGCTTACAGCTTGGTGGCTCATATAAAGTCCCACCGTGCGATTTTCGTGCGTTCTTGGTGGATGCAGTTTTGATTTGACCTTAGTGTTTTCCATATACAGGGATGGAGACCAATAGCATGACCTGCTTGTCTCACATAAAGTCCCAAAAGGAAATTAGGGATTTCAAAGGCAGTGTGCTTTACAGGCCATGCCCCATACATAAAATCCCTTCCTATCTATATGCTGCATTCACCAAGGGGATGGAGGTGTAATGATTTTCAGCTGCTCTTTTCCAGTAAGAGGTATTGTACTTAGCTATGGTCATTTTAATTAAATGAATTGTCATTTTTGTTCTTTCTTTAGTATTTTATTAAAAATATACATATTTTTTTTCATTAAATTAACCACTTAAGCCCCGGAGTATTTGGCATTTTGGAATTTTTTTTTTTTTTGCACATATGTTCTGATACCTATGGAAGTGGAAAGCCAACCAGGGATGGAGACGCCTTGCTTACAGCTTGGTGGCTCATATAAAGTCCCACCGTGCGATTTTCGTGCGTTCTTGGTGGATGCAGTTTTGATTTGACCTTAGTGTTTTCCATATACAGGGATGGAGACCAATAGCATGACCTGCTTGTCTCACATAAAGTCCCAAAAGGAAATTAGGGATTTCAAAGGCAGTGTGCTTTACAGGCCATGCCCCATACATAAAATCCCTTCCTATCTATATGCTGCATTCACCAAGGGGATGGAGGTGTAATGATTTTCAGCTGCTCTTTTCCAGTAAGAGGTATTGTACTTAGCTATGGTCATTTTAATTAAATGAATTGTCATTTTTGTTCTTTCTTTAGTATTTTATTAAAAATATACATATTTTTTTTTCATTAAATTAACCACTTAAGCCCCGGAGTATTTGGCATTTTGGAATTTTTTTTTTTTTTTGCACATATGTTCTGATACCTATGGAAGTGGAAAGCCAACCAGGGATGGAGACGCCTTGCTTACAGCTTGGTGGCTCATATAAAGTCCCACCGTGCGATTTTCGTGCGTTCTTGGTGGATGCAGTTTTGATTTGACCTTAGTGTTTTCCATATACAGGGATGGAGACCAATAGCATGACCTGCTTGTCTCACATAAAGTCCCAAAAGGAAATTAGGGATTTCAAAGGCAGTGTGCTTTACAGGCCATGCCCCATACATAAAATCCCTTCCTATCTATATGCTGCATTCACCAAGGGGATGGAGGTGTAATGATTTTCAGCTGCTCTTTTCCAGTAAGAGGTATTGTACTTAGCTATGGTCATTTTAATTAAATGAATTGTCATTTTTGTTCTTTCTTTAGTATTTTATTAAAAATATACATATTTTTTTTCATTAAATTAACCACTTAAGCCCCGGAGTATTTGGCATTTTGGAATTTTTTTTTTTTTTGCACATATGTTCTGATACCTATGGAAGTGGAAAGCCAACCAGGGATGGAGACGCCTTGCTTACAGCTTGGTGGCTCATATAAAGTCCCACCGTGCGATTTTCGTGCGTTCTTGGTGGATGCAGTTTTGATTTGACCTTAGTGTTTTCCATATACAGGGATGGAGACCAATAGCATGACCTGCTTGTCTCACATAAAGTCCCAAAAGGAAATTAGGGATTTCAAAGGCAGTGTGCTTTACAGGCCATGCCCCATACATAAAATCCCTTCCTATCTATATGCTGCATTCACCAAGGGGATGGAGGTGTAATGATTTTCAGCTGCTCTTTTCCAGTAAGAGGTATTGTACTTAGCTATGGTCATTTTAATTAAATGAATTGTCATTTTTGTTCTTTCTTTAGTATTTTATTAAAAATATACATATTTTTTTTCATTAAATTAACCACTTAAGCCCCGGAGTATTTGGCATTTTGGAATTTTTTTTTTTTTTGCACATATGTTCTGATACCTATGGAAGTGGAAAGCCAACCAGGGATGGAGACGCCTTGCTTACAGCTTGGTGGCTCATATAAAGTCCCACCGTGCGATTTTCGTGCGTTCTTGGTGGATGCAGTTTTGATTTGACCTTAGTGTTTTCCATATACAGGGATGGAGACCAATAGCATGACCTGCTTGTCTCACATAAAGTCCCAAAAGGAAATTAGGGATTTCAAAGGCAGTGTGCTTTACAGGCCATGCCCCATACATAAAATCCCTTCCTATCTATATGCTGCATTCACCAAGGGGATGGAGGTGTAATGATTTTCAGCTGCTCTTTTCCAGTAAGAGGTATTGTACTTAGCTATGGTCATTTTAATTAAATGAATTGTCATTTTTGTTCTTTCTTTAGTATTTTATTAAAAATATACATATTTTTTTTTCATTAAATTAACCACTTAAGCCCCGGAGTATTTGGCATTTTGGAATTTTTTTTTTTTTTTGCACATATGTTCTGATACCTATGGAAGTGGAAAGCCAACCAGGGATGGAGACGCCTTGCTTACAGCTTGGTGGCTCATATAAAGTCCCACCGTGCGATTTTCGTGCGTTCTTGGTGGATGCAGTTTTGATTTGACCTTAGTGTTTTCCATATACAGGGATGGAGACCAATAGCATGACCTGCTTGTCTCACATAAAGTCCCAAAAGGAAATTAGGGATTTCAAAGGCAGTGTGCTTTACAGGCCATGCCCCATACATAAAATCCCTTCCTATCTATATGCTGCATTCACCAAGGGGATGGAGGTGTAATGATTTTCAGCTGCTCTTTTCCAGTAAGAGGTATTGTACTTAGCTATGGTCATTTTAATTAAATGAATTGTCATTTTTGTTCTTTCTTTAGTATTTTATTAAAAATATACATATTTTTTTTCATTAAATTAACCACTTAAGCCCCGGAGTATTTGGCATTTTGGAATTTTTTTTTTTTTTGCACATATGTTCTGATACCTATGGAAGTGGAAAGCCAACCAGGGATGGAGACGCCTTGCTTACAGCTTGGTGGCTCATATAAAGTCCCACCGTGCGATTTTCGTGCGTTCTTGGTGGATGCAGTTTTGATTTGACCTTAGTGTTTTCCATATACAGGGATGGAGACCAATAGCATGACCTGCTTGTCTCACATAAAGTCCCAAAAGGAAATTAGGGATTTCAAAGGCAGTGTGCTTTACAGGCCATGCCCCATACATAAAATCCCTTCCTATCTATATGCTGCATTCACCAAGGGGATGGAGGTGTAATGATTTTCAGCTGCTCTTTTCCAGTAAGAGGTATTGTACTTAGCTATGGTCATTTTAATTAAATGAATTGTCATTTTTGTTCTTTCTTTAGTATTTTATTAAAAATATACATATTTTTTTTTCATTAAATTAACCACTTAAGCCCCGGAGTATTTGGCATTTTGGAATTTTTTTTTTTTTTGCACATATGTTCTGATACCTATGGAAGTGGAAAGCCAACCAGGGATGGAGACGCCTTGCTTACAGCTTGGTGGCTCATATAAAGTCCCACCGTGCGATTTTCGTGCGTTCTTGGTGGATGCAGTTTTGATTTGACCTTAGTGTTTTCCATATACAGGGATGGAGACCAATAGCATGACCTGCTTGTCTCACATAAAGTCCCAAAAGGAAATTAGGGATTTCAAAGGCAGTGTGCTTTACAGGCCATGCCCCATACATAAAATCCCTTCCTATCTATATGCTGCATTCACCAAGGGGATGGAGGTGTAATGATTTTCAGCTGCTCTTTTCCAGTAAGAGGTATTGTACTTAGCTATGGTCATTTTAATTAAATGAATTGTCATTTTTGTTCTTTCTTTAGTATTTTATTAAAAATATACATATTTTTTTTCATTAAATTAACCACTTAAGCCCCGGAGTATTTGGCATTTTGGAATTTTTTTTTTTTTTGCACATATGTTCTGATACCTATGGAAGTGGAAAGCCAACCAGGGATGGAGACGCCTTGCTTACAGCTTGGTGGCTCATATAAAGTCCCACCGTGCGATTTTCGTGCGTTCTTGGTGGATGCAGTTTTGATTTGACCTTAGTGTTTTCCATATACAGGGATGGAGACCAATAGCATGACCTGCTTGTCTCACATAAAGTCCCAAAAGGAAATTAGGGATTTCAAAGGCAGTGTGCTTTACAGGCCATGCCCCATACATAAAATCCCTTCCTATCTATATGCTGCATTCACCAAGGGGATGGAGGTGTAATGATTTTCAGCTGCTCTTTTCCAGTAAGAGGTATTGTACTTAGCTATGGTCATTTTAATTAAATGAATTGTCATTTTTGTTCTTTCTTTAGTATTTTATTAAAAATATACATATTTTTTTTTCATTAAATTAACCACTTAAGCCCCGGAGTATTTGGCATTTTGGAATTTTTTTTTTTTTTTGCACATATGTTCTGATACCTATGGAAGTGGAAAGCCAACCAGGGATGGAGACGCCTTGCTTACAGCTTGGTGGCTCATATAAAGTCCCACCGTGCGATTTTCGTGCGTTCTTGGTGGATGCAGTTTTGATTTGACCTTAGTGTTTTCCATATACAGGGATGGAGACCAATAGCATGACCTGCTTGTCTCACATAAAGTCCCAAAAGGAAATTAGGGATTTCAAAGGCAGTGTGCTTTACAGGCCATGCCCCATACATAAAATCCCTTCCTATCTATATGCTGCATTCACCAAGGGGATGGAGGTGTAATGATTTTCAGCTGCTCTTTTCCAGTAAGAGGTATTGTACTTAGCTATGGTCATTTTAATTAAATGAATTGTCATTTTTGTTCTTTCTTTAGTATTTTATTAAAAATATACATATTTTTTTTCATTAAATTAACCACTTAAGCCCCGGAGTATTTGGCATTTTGGAATTTTTTTTTTTTTTGCACATATGTTCTGATACCTATGGAAGTGGAAAGCCAACCAGGGATGGAGACGCCTTGCTTACAGCTTGGTGGCTCATATAAAGTCCCACCGTGCGATTTTCGTGCGTTCTTGGTGGATGCAGTTTTGATTTGACCTTAGTGTTTTCCATATACAGGGATGGAGACCAATAGCATGACCTGCTTGTCTCACATAAAGTCCCAAAAGGAAATTAGGGATTTCAAAGGCAGTGTGCTTTACAGGCCATGCCCCATACATAAAATCCCTTCCTATCTATATGCTGCATTCACCAAGGGGATGGAGGTGTAATGATTTTCAGCTGCTCTTTTCCAGTAAGAGGTATTGTACTTAGCTATGGTCATTTTAATTAAATGAATTGTCATTTTTGTTCTTTCTTTAGTATTTTATTAAAAATATACATATTTTTTTTCATTAAATTAACCACTTAAGCCCCGGAGTATTTAGCATTTTGGAATTTTTTTTTTTTTTTGCACATATGTTCTGATACCTATGGAAGTGGAAAGCCAACCAGGGATGGAGACGCCTTGCTTACAGCTTGGTGGCTCATATAAAGTCCCACCGTGCGATTTTCGTGCGTTCTTGGTGGATGCAGTTTTGATTTGACCTTAGTGTTTTCCATATACAGGGATGGAGACCAATAGCATGACCTGCTTGTCTCACATAAAGTCCCAAAAGGAAATTAGGGATTTCAAAGGCAGTGTGCTTTACAGGCCATGCCCCATACATAAAATCCCTTCCTATCTATATGCTGCATTCACCAAGGGGATGGAGGTGTAATGATTTTCAGCTGCTCTTTTCCAGTAAGAGGTATTGTACTTAGCTATGGTCATTTTAATTAAATGAATTGTCATTTTTGTTCTTTCTTTAGTATTTTATTAAAAATATACATATTTTTTTTCATTAAATTAACCACTTAAGCCCCGGAGTATTTGGCATTTTGGAATTTTTTTTTTTTTTGCACATATGTTCTGATACCTATGGAAGTGGAAAGCCAACCAGGGATGGAGACGCCTTGCTTACAGCTTGGTGGCTCATATAAAGTCCCACCGTGCGATTTTCGTGCGTTCTTGGTGGATGCAGTTTTGATTTGACCTTAGTGTTTTCCATATACAGGGATGGAGACCAATAGCATGACCTGCTTGTCTCACATAAAGTCCCAAAAGGAAATTAGGGATTTCAAAGGCAGTGTGCTTTACAGGCCATGCCCCATACATAAAATCCCTTCCTATCTATATGCTGCATTCACCAAGGGGATGGAGGTGTAATGATTTTCAGCTGCTCTTTTCCAGTAAGAGGTATTGTACTTAGCTATGGTCATTTTAATTAAATGAATTGTCATTTTTGTTCTTTCTTTAGTATTTTATTAAAAATATACATATTTTTTTTCATTAAATTAACCACTTAAGCCCCGGAGTATTTGGCATTTTGGAATTTTTTTTTTTTTTGCACATATGTTCTGATACCTATGGAAGTGGAAAGCCAACCAGGGATGGAGACGCCTTGCTTACAGCTTGGTGGCTCATATAAAGTCCCACCGTGCGATTTTCGTGCGTTCTTGGTGGATGCAGTTTTGATTTGACCTTAGTGTTTTCCATATACAGGGATGGAGACCAATAGCATGACCTGCTTGTCTCACATAAAGTCCCAAAAGGAAATTAGGGATTTCAAAGGCAGTGTGCTTTACAGGCCATGCCCCATACATAAAATCCCTTCCTATCTATATGCTGCATTCACCAAGGGGATGGAGGTGTAATGATTTTCAGCTGCTCTTTTCCAGTAAGAGGTATTGTACTTAGCTATGGTCATTTTAATTAAATGAATTGTCATTTTTGTTCTTTCTTTAGTATTTTATTAAAAATATACATATTTTTTTTCATTAAATTAACCACTTAAGCCCCGGAGTATTTGGCATTTTGGAATTTTTTTTTTTTTTGCACATATGTTCTGATACCTATGGAAGTGGAAAGCCAACCAGGGATGGAGACGCCTTGCTTACAGCTTGGTGGCTCATATAAAGTCCCACCGTGCGATTTTCGTGCGTTCTTGGTGGATGCAGATTTGATTTGACCTTAGTGTTTTCCATATACAGGGATGGAGACCAATAGCATGACCTGCTTGTCTCACATAAAGTCCCAAAAGGAAATTAGGGATTTCAAAGGCAGTGTGCTTTACAGGCCATGCCCCATACATAAAATCCCTTCCTATCTATATGCTGCATTCACCAAGGGGATGGAGGTGTAATGATTTTCAGCTGCTCTTTTCCAGTAAGAGGTATTGTACTTAGCTATGGTCATTTTAATTAAATGAATTGTCATTTTTGTTCTTTCTTTAGTATTTTATTAAAAATATACATATTTTTTTTTCATTAAATTAACCACTTAAGCCCCGGAGTATTTGGCATTTTGGAATTTTTTTTTTTTTTTGCACATATGTTCTGATACCTATGGAAGTGGAAAGCCAACCAGGGATGGAGACGCCTTGCTTACAGCTTGGTGGCTCATATAAAGTCCCACCGTGCGATTTTCGTGCGTTCTTGGTGGATGCAGTTTTGATTTGACCTTAGTGTTTTCCATATACAGGGATGGAGACCAATAGCATGACCTGCTTGTCTCACATAAAGTCCCAAAAGGAAATTAGGGATTTCAAAGGCAGTGTGCTTTACAGGCCATGCCCCATACATAAAATCCCTTCCTATCTATATGCTGCATTCACCAAGGGGATGGAGGTGTAATGATTTTCAGCTGCTCTTTTCCAGTAAGAGGTATTGTACTTAGCTATGGTCATTTTAATTAAATGAATTGTCATTTTTGTTCTTTCTTTAGTATTTTATTAAAAATATACATATTTTTTTTCATTAAATTAACCACTTAAGCCCCGGAGTATTTGGCATTTTGGAATTTTTTTTTTTTTTGCACATATGTTCTGATACCTATGGAAGTGGAAAGCCAACCAGGGATGGAGACGCCTTGCTTACAGCTTGGTGGCTCATATAAAGTCCCACCGTGCGATTTTCGTGCGTTCTTGGTGGATGCAGTTTTGATTTGACCTTAGTGTTTTCCATATACAGGGATGGAGACCAATAGCATGACCTGCTTGTCTCACATAAAGTCCCAAAAGGAAATTAGGGATTTCAAAGGCAGTGTGCTTTACAGGCCATGCCCCATACATAAAATCCCTTCCTATCTATATGCTGCATTCACCAAGGGGATGGAGGTGTAATGATTTTCAGCTGCTCTTTTCCAGTAAGAGGTATTGTACTTAGCTATGGTCATTTTAATTAAATGAATTGTCATTTTTGTTCTTTCTTTAGTATTTTATTAAAAATATACATATTTTTTTTCATTAAATTAACCACTTAAGCCCCGGAGTATTTGGCATTTTGGAATTTTTTTTTTTTTTGCACATATGTTCTGATACCTATGGAAGTGGAAAGCCAACCAGGGATGGAGACGCCTTGCTTACAGCTTGGTGGCTCATATAAAGTCCCACCGTGCGATTTTCGTGCGTTCTTGGTGGATGCAGTTTTGATTTGACCTTAGTGTTTTCCATATACAGGGATGGAGACCAATAGCATGACCTGCTTGTCTCACATAAAGTCCCAAAAGGAAATTAGGGATTTCAAAGGCAGTGTGCTTTACAGGCCATGCCCCATACATAAAATCCCTTCCTATCTATATGCTGCATTCACCAAGGGGATGGAGGTGTAATGATTTTCAGCTGCTCTTTTCCAGTAAGAGGTATTGTACTTAGCTATGGTCATTTTAATTAAATGAATTGTCATTTTTGTTCTTTCTTTAGTATTTTATTAAAAATATACATATTTTTTTTCATTAAATTAACCACTTAAGCCCCGGAGTATTTGGCATTTTGGAATTTTTTTTTTTTTTGCACATATGTTCTGATACCTATGGAAGTGGAAAGCCAACCAGGGATGGAGACGCCTTGCTTACAGCTTGGTGGCTCATATAAAGTCCCACCGTGCGATTTTCGTGCGTTCTTGGTGGATGCAGTTTTGATTTGACCTTAGTGTTTTCCATATACAGGGATGGAGACCAATAGCATGACCTGCTTGTCTCACATAAAGTCCCAAAAGGAAATTAGGGATTTCAAAGGCAGTGTGCTTTACAGGCCATGCCCCATACATAAAATCCCTTCCTATCTATATGCTGCATTCACCAAGGGGATGGAGGTGTAATGATTTTCAGCTGCTCTTTTCCAGTAAGAGGTATTGTACTTAGCTATGGTCATTTTAATTAAATGAATTGTCATTTTTGTTCTTTCTTTAGTATTTTATTAAAAATATACATATTTTTTTTCATTAAATTAACCACTTAAGCCCCGGAGTATTTGGCATTTTGGAATTTTTTTTTTTTTTGCACATATGTTCTGATACCTATGGAAGTGGAAAGCCAACCAGGGATGGAGACGCCTTGCTTACAGCTTGGTGGCTCATATAAAGTCCCACCGTGCGATTTTCGTGCGTTCTTGGTGGATGCAGTTTTGATTTGACCTTAGTGTTTTCCATATACAGGGATGGAGACCAATAGCATGACCTGCTTGTCTCACATAAAGTCCCAAAAGGAAATTAGGGATTTCAAAGGCAGTGTGCTTTACAGGCCATGCCCCATACATAAAATCCCTTCCTATCTATATGCTGCATTCACCAAGGGGATGGAGGTGTAATGATTTTCAGCTGCTCTTTTCCAGTAAGAGGTATTGTACTTAGCTATGGTCATTTTAATTAAATGAATTGTCATTTTTGTTCTTTCTTTAGTATTTTATTAAAAATATACATATTTTTTTTCATTAAATTAACCACTTAAGCCCCGGAGTATTTGGCATTTTGGAATTTTTTTTTTTTTTGCACATATGTTCTGATACCTATGGAAGTGGAAAGCCAACCAGGGATGGAGACGCCTTGCTTACAGCTTGGTGGCTCATATAAAGTCCCACCGTGCGATTTTCGTGCGTTCTTGGTGGATGCAGTTTTGATTTGACCTTAGTGTTTTCCATATACAGGGATGGAGACCAATAGCATGACCTGCTTGTCTCACATAAAGTCCCAAAAGGAAATTAGGGATTTCAAAGGCAGTGTGCTTTACAGGCCATGCCCCATACATAAAATCCCTTCCTATCTATATGCTGCATTCACCAAGGGGATGGAGGTGTAATGATTTTCAGCTGCTCTTTTCCAGTAAGAGGTATTGTACTTAGCTATGGTCATTTTAATTAAATGAATTGTCATTTTTGTTCTTTCTTTAGTATTTTATTAAAAATATACATATTTTTTTTCATTAAATTAACCACTTAAGCCCCGGAGTATTTGGCATTTTGGAATTTTTTTTTTTTTTGCACATATGTTCTGATACCTATGGAAGTGGAAAGCCAACCAGGGATGGAGACGCCTTGCTTACAGCTTGGTGGCTCATATAAAGTCCCACCGTGCGATTTTCGTGCGTTCTTGGTGGATGCAGTTTTGATTTGACCTTAGTGTTTTCCATATACAGGGATGGAGACCAATAGCATGACCTGCTTGTCTCACATAAAGTCCCAAAAGGAAATTAGGGATTTCAAAGGCAGTGTGCTTTACAGGCCATGCCCCATACATAAAATCCCTTCCTATCTATATGCTGCATTCACCAAGGGGATGGAGGTGTAATGATTTTCAGCTGCTCTTTTCCAGTAAGAGGTATTGTACTTAGCTATGGTCATTTTAATTAAATGAATTGTCATTTTTGTTCTTTCTTTAGTATTTTATTAAAAATATACATATTTTTTTTTCATTAAATTAACCACTTAAGCCCCGGAGTATTTGGCATTTTGGAATTTTTTTTTTTTTTTGCACATATGTTCTGATACCTATGGAAGTGGAAAGCCAACCAGGGATGGAGACGCCTTGCTTACAGCTTGGTGGCTCATATAAAGTCCCACCGTGCGATTTTCGTGCGTTCTTGGTGGATGCAGTTTTGATTTGACCTTAGTGTTTTCCATATACAGGGATGGAGACCAATAGCATGACCTGCTTGTCTCACATAAAGTCCCAAAAGGAAATTAGGGATTTCAAAGGCAGTGTGCTTTACAGGCCATGCCCCATACATAAAATCCCTTCCTATCTATATGCTGCATTCACCAAGGGGATGGAGGTGTAATGATTTTCAGCTGCTCTTTTCCAGTAAGAGGTATTGTACTTAGCTATGGTCATTTTAATTAAATGAATTGTCATTTTTGTTCTTTCTTTAGTATTTTATTAAAAATATACATATTTTTTTTCATTAAATTAACCACTTAAGCCCCGGAGTATTTGGCATTTTGGAATTTTTTTTTTTTTTGCACATATGTTCTGATACCTATGGAAGTGGAAAGCCAACCAGGGATGGAGACGCCTTGCTTACAGCTTGGTGGCTCATATAAAGTCCCACCGTGCGATTTTCGTGCGTTCTTGGTGGATGCAGTTTTGATTTGACCTTAGTGTTTTCCATATACAGGGATGGAGACCAATAGCATGACCTGCTTGTCTCACATAAAGTCCCAAAAGGAAATTAGGGATTTCAAAGGCAGTGTGCTTTACAGGCCATGCCCCATACATAAAATCCCTTCCTATCTATATGCTGCATTCACCAAGGGGATGGAGGTGTAATGATTTTCAGCTGCTCTTTTCCAGTAAGAGGTATTGTACTTAGCTATGGTCATTTTAATTAAATGAATTGTCATTTTTGTTCTTTCTTTAGTATTTTATTAAAAATATACATATTTTTTTTCATTAAATTAACCACTTAAGCCCCGGAGTATTTGGCATTTTGGAATTTTTTTTTTTTTTGCACATATGTTCTGATACCTATGGAAGTGGAAAGCCAACCAGGGATGGAGACGCCTTGCTTACAGCTTGGTGGCTCATATAAAGTCCCACCGTGCGATTTTCGTGCGTTCTTGGTGGATGCAGTTTTGATTTGACCTTAGTGTTTTCCATATACAGGGATGGAGACCAATAGCATGACCTGCTTGTCTCACATAAAGTCCCAAAAGGAAATTAGGGATTTCAAAGGCAGTGTGCTTTACAGGCCATGCCCCATACATAAAATCCCTTCCTATCTATATGCTGCATTCACCAAGGGGATGGAGGTGTAATGATTTTCAGCTGCTCTTTTCCAGTAAGAGGTATTGTACTTAGCTATGGTCATTTTAATTAAATGAATTGTCATTTTTGTTCTTTCTTTAGTATTTTATTAAAAATATACATATTTTTTTTTCATTAAATTAACCACTTAAGCCCCGGAGTATTTGGCATTTTGGAATTTTTTTTTTTTTTTGCACATATGTTCTGATACCTATGGAAGTGGAAAGCCAACCAGGGATGGAGACGCCTTGCTTACAGCTTGGTGGCTCATATAAAGTCCCACCGTGCGATTTTCGTGCGTTCTTGGTGGATGCAGTTTTGATTTGACCTTAGTGTTTTCCATATACAGGGATGGAGACCAATAGCATGACCTGCTTGTCTCACATAAAGTCCCAAAAGGAAATTAGGGATTTCAAAGGCAGTGTGCTTTACAGGCCATGCCCCATACATAAAATCCCTTCCTATCTATATGCTGCATTCACCAAGGGGATGGAGGTGTAATGATTTTCAGCTGCTCTTTTCCAGTAAGAGGTATTGTACTTAGCTATGGTCATTTTAATTAAATGAATTGTCATTTTTGTTCTTTCTTTAGTATTTTATTAAAAATATACATATTTTTTTTCATTAAATTAACCACTTAAGCCCCGGAGTATTTGGCATTTTGGAATTTTTTTTTTTTTTGCACATATGTTCTGATACCTATGGAAGTGGAAAGCCAACCAGGGATGGAGACGCCTTGCTTACAGCTTGGTGGCTCATATAAAGTCCCACCGTGCGATTTTCGTGCGTTCTTGGTGGATGCAGTTTTGATTTGACCTTAGTGTTTTCCATATACAGGGATGGAGACCAATAGCATGACCTGCTTGTCTCACATAAAGTCCCAAAAGGAAATTAGGGATTTCAAAGGCAGTGTGCTTTACAGGCCATGCCCCATACATAAAATCCCTTCCTATCTATATGCTGCATTCACCAAGGGGATGGAGGTGTAATGATTTTCAGCTGCTCTTTTCCAGTAAGAGGTATTGTACTTAGCTATGGTCATTTTAATTAAATGAATTGTCATTTTTGTTCTTTCTTTAGTATTTTATTAAAAATATACATATTTTTTTTCATTAAATTAACCACTTAAGCCCCGGAGTATTTGGCATTTTGGAATTTTTTTTTTTTTTTGCACATATGTTCTGATACCTATGGAAGTGGAAAGCCAACCAGGGATGGAGACGCCTTGCTTACAGCTTGGTGGCTCATATAAAGTCCCACCGTGCGATTTTCGTGCGTTCTTGGTGGATGCAGTTTTGATTTGACCTTAGTGTTTTCCATATACAGGGATGGAGACCAATAGCATGACCTGCTTGTCTCACATAAAGTCCCAAAAGGAAATTAGGGATTTCAAAGGCAGTGTGCTTTACAGGCCATGCCCCATACATAAAATCCCTTCCTATCTATATGCTGCATTCACCAAGGGGATGGAGGTGTAATGATTTTCAGCTGCTCTTTTCCAGTAAGAGGTATTGTACTTAGCTATGGTCATTTTAATTAAATGAATTGTCATTTTTGTTCTTTCTTTAGTATTTTATTAAAAATATACATATTTTTTTTCATTAAATTAACCACTTAAGCCCCGGAGTATTTGGCATTTTGGAATTTTTTTTTTTTTTGCACATATGTTCTGATACCTATGGAAGTGGAAAGCCAACCAGGGATGGAGACGCCTTGCTTACAGCTTGGTGGCTCATATAAAGTCCCACCGTGCGATTTTCGTGCGTTCTTGGTGGATGCAGTTTTGATTTGACCTTAGTGTTTTCCATATACAGGGATGGAGACCAATAGCATGACCTGCTTGTCTCACATAAAGTCCCAAAAGGAAATTAGGGATTTCAAAGGCAGTGTGCTTTACAGGCCATGCCCCATACATAAAATCCCTTCCTATCTATATGCTGCATTCACCAAGGGGATGGAGGTGTAATGATTTTCAGCTGCTCTTTTCCAGTAAGAGGTATTGTACTTAGCTATGGTCATTTTAATTAAATGAATTGTCATTTTTGTTCTTTCTTTAGTATTTTATTAAAAATATACATATTTTTTTTTCATTAAATTAACCACTTAAGCCCCGGAGTATTTGGCATTTTGGAATTTTTTTTTTTTTTGCACATATGTTCTGATACCTATGGAAGTGGAAAGCCAACCAGGGATGGAGACGCCTTGCTTACAGCTTGGTGGCTCATATAAAGTCCCACCGTGCGATTTTCGTGCGTTCTTGGTGGATGCAGTTTTGATTTGACCTTAGTGTTTTCCATATACAGGGATGGAGACCAATAGCATGACCTGCTTGTCTCACATAAAGTCCCAAAAGGAAATTAGGGATTTCAAAGGCAGTGTGCTTTACAGGCCATGCCCCATACATAAAATCCCTTCCTATCTATATGCTGCATTCACCAAGGGGATGGAGGTGTAATGATTTTCAGCTGCTCTTTTCCAGTAAGAGGTATTGTACTTAGCTATGGTCATTTTAATTAAATGAATTGTCATTTTTGTTCTTTCTTTAGTATTTTATTAAAAATATACATATTTTTTTTTCATTAAATTAACCACTTAAGCCCCGGAGTATTTGGCATTTTGGAATTTTTTTTTTTTTTGCACATATGTTCTGATACCTATGGAAGTGGAAAGCCAACCAGGGATGGAGACGCCTTGCTTACAGCTTGGTGGCTCATATAAAGTCCCACCGTGCGATTTTCGTGCGTTCTTGGTGGATGCAGTTTTGATTTGACCTTAGTGTTTTCCATATACAGGGATGGAGACCAATAGCATGACCTGCTTGTCTCACATAAAGTCCCAAAAGGAAATTAGGGATTTCAAAGGCAGTGTGCTTTACAGGCCATGCCCCATACATAAAATCCCTTCCTATCTATATGCTGCATTCACCAAGGGGATGGAGGTGTAATGATTTTCAGCTGCTCTTTTCCAGTAAGAGGTATTGTACTTAGCTATGGTCATTTTAATTAAATGAATTGTCATTTTTGTTCTTTCTTTAGTATTTTATTAAAAATATACATATTTTTTTTCATTAAATTAACCACTTAAGCCCCGGAGTATTTGGCATTTTGGAATTTTTTTTTTTTTTTGCACATATGTTCTGATACCTATGGAAGTGGAAAGCCAACCAGGGATGGAGACGCCTTGCTTACAGCTTGGTGGCTCATATAAAGTCCCACCGTGCGATTTTCGTGCGTTCTTGGTGGATGCAGTTTTGATTTGACCTTAGTGTTTTCCATATACAGGGATGGAGACCAATAGCATGACCTGCTTGTCTCACATAAAGTCCCAAAAGGAAATTAGGGATTTCAAAGGCAGTGTGCTTTACAGGCCATGCCCCATACATAAAATCCCTTCCTATCTATATGCTGCATTCACCAAGGGGATGGAGGTGTAATGATTTTCAGCTGCTCTTTTCCAGTAAGAGGTATTGTACTTAGCTATGGTCATTTTAATTAAATGAATTGTCATTTTTGTTCTTTCTTTAGTATTTTATTAAAAATATACATATTTTTTTTCATTAAATTAACCACTTAAGCCCCGGAGTATTTGGCATTTTGGAATTTTTTTTTTTTTTGCACATATGTTCTGATACCTATGGAAGTGGAAAGCCAACCAGGGATGGAGACGCCTTGCTTACAGCTTGGTGGCTCATATAAAGTCCCACCGTGCGATTTTCGTGCGTTCTTGGTGGATGCAGTTTTGATTTGACCTTAGTGTTTTCCATATACAGGGATGGAGACCAATAGCATGACCTGCTTGTCTCACATAAAGTCCCAAAAGGAAATTAGGGATTTCAAAGGCAGTGTGCTTTACAGGCCATGCCCCATACATAAAATCCCTTCCTATCTATATGCTGCATTCACCAAGGGGATGGAGGTGTAATGATTTTCAGCTGCTCTTTTCCAGTAAGAGGTATTGTACTTAGCTATGGTCATTTTAATTAAATGAATTGTCATTTTTGTTCTTTCTTTAGTATTTTATTAAAAATATACATATTTTTTTTTCATTAAATTAACCACTTAAGCCCCGGAGTATTTGGCATTTTGGAATTTTTTTTTTTTTTTGCACATATGTTCTGATACCTATGGAAGTGGAAAGCCAACCAGGGATGGAGACGCCTTGCTTACAGCTTGGTGGCTCATATAAAGTCCCACCGTGCGATTTTCGTGCGTTCTTGGTGGATGCAGTTTTGATTTGACCTTAGTGTTTTCCATATACAGGGATGGAGACCAATAGCATGACCTGCTTGTCTCACATAAAGTCCCAAAAGGAAATTAGGGATTTCAAAGGCAGTGTGCTTTACAGGCCATGCCCCATACATAAAATCCCTTCCTATCTATATGCTGCATTCACCAAGGGGATGGAGGTGTAATGATTTTCAGCTGCTCTTTTCCAGTAAGAGGTATTGTACTTAGCTATGGTCATTTTAATTAAATGAATTGTCATTTTTGTTCTTTCTTTAGTATTTTATTAAAAATATACATATTTTTTTTCATTAAATTAACCACTTAAGCCCCGGAGTATTTGGCATTTTGGAATTTTTTTTTTTTTTTGCACATATGTTCTGATACCTATGGAAGTGGAAAGCCAACCAGGGATGGAGACGCCTTGCTTACAGCTTGGTGGCTCATATAAAGTCCCACCGTGCGATTTTCGTGCGTTCTTGGTGGATGCAGTTTTGATTTGACCTTAGTGTTTTCCATATACAGGGATGGAGACCAATAGCATGACCTGCTTGTCTCACATAAAGTCCCAAAAGGAAATTAGGGATTTCAAAGGCAGTGTGCTTTACAGGCCATGCCCCATACATAAAATCCCTTCCTATCTATATGCTGCATTCACCAAGGGGATGGAGGTGTAATGATTTTCAGCTGCTCTTTTCCAGTAAGAGGTATTGTACTTAGCTATGGTCATTTTAATTAAATGAATTGTCATTTTTGTTCTTTCTTTAGTATTTTATTAAAAATATACATATTTTTTTTCATTAAATTAACCACTTAAGCCCCGGAGTATTTGGCATTTTGGAATTTTTTTTTTTTTTGCACATATGTTCTGATACCTATGGAAGTGGAAAGCCAACCAGGGATGGAGACGCCTTGCTTACAGCTTGGTGGCTCATATAAAGTCCCACCGTGCGATTTTCGTGCGTTCTTGGTGGATGCAGTTTTGATTTGACCTTAGTGTTTTCCATATACAGGGATGGAGACCAATAGCATGACCTGCTTGTCTCACATAAAGTCCCAAAAGGAAATTAGGGATTTCAAAGGCAGTGTGCTTTACAGGCCATGCCCCATACATAAAATCCCTTCCTATCTATATGCTGCATTCACCAAGGGGATGGAGGTGTAATGATTTTCAGCTGCTCTTTTCCAGTAAGAGGTATTGTACTTAGCTATGGTCATTTTAATTAAATGAATTGTCATTTTTGTTCTTTCTTTAGTATTTTATTAAAAATATACATATTTTTTTTCATTAAATTAACCACTTAAGCCCCGGAGTATTTGGCATTTTGGAATTTTTTTTTTTTTTGCACATATGTTCTGATACCTATGGAAGTGGAAAGCCAACCAGGGATGGAGACGCCTTGCTTACAGCTTGGTGGCTCATATAAAGTCCCACCGTGCGATTTTCGTGCGTTCTTGGTGGATGCAGTTTTGATTTGACCTTAGTGTTTTCCATATACAGGGATGGAGACCAATAGCATGACCTGCTTGTCTCACATAAAGTCCCAAAAGGAAATTAGGGATTTCAAAGGCAGTGTGCTTTACAGGCCATGCCCCATACATAAAATCCCTTCCTATCTATATGCTGCATTCACCAAGGGGATGGAGGTGTAATGATTTTCAGCTGCTCTTTTCCAGTAAGAGGTATTGTACTTAGCTATGGTCATTTTAATTAAATGAATTGTCATTTTTGTTCTTTCTTTAGTATTTTATTAAAAATATACATATTTTTTTTTCATTAAATTAACCACTTAAGCCCCGGAGTATTTGGCATTTTGGAATTTTTTTTTTTTTTGCACATATGTTCTGATACCTATGGAAGTGGAAAGCCAACCAGGGATGGAGACGCCTTGCTTACAGCTTGGTGGCTCATATAAAGTCCCACCGTGCGATTTTCGTGCGTTCTTGGTGGATGCAGTTTTGATTTGACCTTAGTGTTTTCCATATACAGGGATGGAGACCAATAGCATGACCTGCTTGTCTCACATAAAGTCCCAAAAGGAAATTAGGGATTTCAAAGGCAGTGTGCTTTACAGGCCATGCCCCATACATAAAATCCCTTCCTATCTATATGCTGCATTCACCAAGGGGATGGAGGTGTAATGATTTTCAGCTGCTCTTTTCCAGTAAGAGGTATTGTACTTAGCTATGGTCATTTTAATTAAATGAATTGTCATTTTTGTTCTTTCTTTAGTATTTTATTAAAAATATACATATTTTTTTTTCATTAAATTAACCACTTAAGCCCCGGAGTATTTGGCATTTTGGAATTTTTTTTTTTTTTGCACATATGTTCTGATACCTATGGAAGTGGAAAGCCAACCAGGGATGGAGACGCCTTGCTTACAGCTTGGTGGCTCATATAAAGTCCCACCGTGCGATTTTCGTGCGTTCTTGGTGGATGCAGTTTTGATTTGACCTTAGTGTTTTCCATATACAGGGATGGAGACCAATAGCATGACCTGCTTGTCTCACATAAAGTCCCAAAAGGAAATTAGGGATTTCAAAGGCAGTGTGCTTTACAGGCCATGCCCCATACATAAAATCCCTTCCTATCTATATGCTGCATTCACCAAGGGGATGGAGGTGTAATGATTTTCAGCTGCTCTTTTCCAGTAAGAGGTATTGTACTTAGCTATGGTCATTTTAATTAAATGAATTGTCATTTTTGTTCTTTCTTTAGTATTTTATTAAAAATATACATATTTTTTTTTCATTAAATTAACCACTTAAGCCCCGGAGTATTTGGCATTTTGGAATTTTTTTTTTTTTTGCACATATGTTCTGATACCTATGGAAGTGGAAAGCCAACCAGGGATGGAGACGCCTTGCTTACAGCTTGGTGGCTCATATAAAGTCCCACCGTGCGATTTTCGTGCGTTCTTGGTGGATGCAGTTTTGATTTGACCTTAGTGTTTTCCATATACAGGGATGGAGACCAATAGCATGACCTGCTTGTCTCACATAAAGTCCCAAAAGGAAATTAGGGATTTCAAAGGCAGTGTGCTTTACAGGCCATGCCCCATACATAAAATCCCTTCCTATCTATATGCTGCATTCACCAAGGGGATGGAGGTGTAATGATTTTCAGCTGCTCTTTTCCAGTAAGAGGTATTGTACTTAGCTATGGTCATTTTAATTAAATGAATTGTCATTTTTGTTCTTTCTTTAGTATTTTATTAAAAATATACATATTTTTTTTTCATTAAATTAACCACTTAAGCCCCGGAGTATTTGGCATTTTGGAATTTTTTTTTTTTTTTGCACATATGTTCTGATACCTATGGAAGTGGAAAGCCAACCAGGGATGGAGACGCCTTGCTTACAGCTTGGTGGCTCATATAAAGTCCCACCGTGCGATTTTCGTGCGTTCTTGGTGGATGCAGTTTTGATTTGACCTTAGTGTTTTCCATATACAGGGATGGAGACCAATAGCATGACCTGCTTGTCTCACATAAAGTCCCAAAAGGAAATTAGGGATTTCAAAGGCAGTGTGCTTTACAGGCCATGCCCCATACATAAAATCCCTTCCTATCTATATGCTGCATTCACCAAGGGGATGGAGGTGTAATGATTTTCAGCTGCTCTTTTCCAGTAAGAGGTATTGTACTTAGCTATGGTCATTTTAATTAAATGAATTGTCATTTTTGTTCTTTCTTTAGTATTTTATTAAAAATATACATATTTTTTTTCATTAAATTAACCACTTAAGCCCCGGAGTATTTGGCATTTTGGAATTTTTTTTTTTTTGCACATATGTTCTGATACCTATGGAAGTGGAAAGCCAACCAGGGATGGAGACGCCTTGCTTACAGCTTGGTGGCTCATATAAAGTCCCACCGTGCGATTTTCGTGCGTTCTTGGTGGATGCAGTTTTGATTTGACCTTAGTGTTTTCCATATACAGGGATGGAGACCAATAGCATGACCTGCTTGTCTCACATAAAGTCCCAAAAGGAAATTAGGGATTTCAAAGGCAGTGTGCTTTACAGGCCATGCCCCATACATAAAATCCCTTCCTA
Source organism: Pelophylax lessonae (assembly GCF_965119305.1). Classification (NCBI taxonomy): domain Eukaryota; kingdom Metazoa; phylum Chordata; class Amphibia; order Anura; family Ranidae; genus Pelophylax; species Pelophylax lessonae. Next base: position 6,510 of record NW_028120048.1, on the reverse strand, counting down.
TCTATATGCTGCATTCACCAAGGGGATGGAGGTGTAATGATTTTCAGCTGCTCTTTTCCAGTAAGAGGTATTGTACTTAGCTATGGTCATTTTAATTAAATGAATTGTCATTTTTGTTCTTTCTTTAGTATTTTATTAAAAATATACATATTTTTTTTCATTAAATTAACCACTTAAGCCCCGGAGTATTTGGCATTTTGGAATTTTTTTTTTTTTGCACATATGTTCTGATACCTATGGAAGTGGAAAGCCAACCAGGGATGGAGACGCCTTGCTTACAGCTTGGTGGCTCATATAAAGTCCCACCGTGCGATTTTCGTGCGTTCTTGGTGGATGCAGTTTTGATTTGACCTTAGTGTTTTCCATATACAGGGATGGAGACCAATAGCATGACCTGCTTGTCTCACATAAAGTCCCAAAAGGAAATTAGGGATTTCAAAGGCAGTGTGCTTTACAGGCCATGCCCCATACATAAAATCCCTTCCTATCTATATGCTGCATTCACCAAGGGGATGGAGGTGTAATGATTTTCAGCTGCTCTTTTCCAGTAAGAGGTATTGTACTTAGCTATGGTCATTTTAATTAAATGAATTGTCATTTTTGTTCTTTCTTTAGTATTTTATTAAAAATATACATATTTTTTTTTCATTAAATTAACCACTTAAGCCCCGGAGTATTTGGCATTTTGGAATTTTTTTTTTTTTTGCACATATGTTCTGATACCTATGGAAGTGGAAAGCCAACCAGGGATGGAGACGCCTTGCTTACAGCTTGGTGGCTCATATAAAGTCCCACCGTGCGATTTTCGTGCGTTCTTGGTGGATGCAGTTTTGATTTGACCTTAGTGTTTTCCATATACAGGGATGGAGACCAATAGCATGACCTGCTTGTCTCACATAAAGTCCCAAAAGGAAATTAGGGATTTCAAAGGCAGTGTGCTTTACAGGCCATGCCCCATACATAAAATCCCTTCCTATCTATATGCTGCATTCACCAAGGGGATGGAGGTGTAATGATTTTCAGCTGCTCTTTTCCAGTAAGAGGTATTGTACTTAGCTATGGTCATTTTAATTAAATGAATTGTCATTTTTGTTCTTTCTTTAGTATTTTATTAAAAATATACATATTTTTTTTTCATTAAATTAACCACTTAAGCCCCGGAGTATTTGGCATTTTGGAATTTTTTTTTTTTTTGCACATATGTTCTGATACCTATGGAAGTGGAAAGCCAACCAGGGATGGAGACGCCTTGCTTACAGCTTGGTGGCTCATATAAAGTCCCACCGTGCGATTTTCGTGCGTTCTTGGTGGATGCAGTTTTGATTTGACCTTAGTGTTTTCCATATACAGGGATGGAGACCAATAGCATGACCTGCTTGTCTCACATAAAGTCCCAAAAGGAAATTAGGGATTTCAAAGGCAGTGTGCTTTACAGGCCATGCCCCATACATAAAATCCCTTCCTATCTATATGCTGCATTCACCAAGGGGATGGAGGTGTAATGATTTTCAGCTGCTCTTTTCCAGTAAGAGGTATTGTACTTAGCTATGGTCATTTTAATTAAATGAATTGTCATTTTTGTTCTTTCTTTAGTATTTTATTAAAAATATACATATTTTTTTTTCATTAAATTAACCACTTAAGCCCCGGAGTATTTGGCATTTTGGAATTTTTTTTTTTTTTTGCACATATGTTCTGATACCTATGGAAGTGGAAAGCCAACCAGGGATGGAGACGCCTTGCTTACAGCTTGGTGGCTCATATAAAGTCCCACCGTGCGATTTTCGTGCGTTCTTGGTGGATGCAGTTTTGATTTGACCTTAGTGTTTTCCATATACAGGGATGGAGACCAATAGCATGACCTGCTTGTCTCACATAAAGTCCCAAAAGGAAATTAGGGATTTCAAAGGCAGTGTGCTTTACAGGCCATGCCCCATACATAAAATCCCTTCCTATCTATATGCTGCATTCACCAAGGGGATGGAGGTGTAATGATTTTCAGCTGCTCTTTTCCAGTAAGAGGTATTGTACTTAGCTATGGTCATTTTAATTAAATGAATTGTCATTTTTGTTCTTTCTTTAGTATTTTATTAAAAATATACATATTTTTTTTCATTAAATTAACCACTTAAGCCCCGGAGTATTTGGCATTTTGGAATTTTTTTTTTTTTTGCACATATGTTCTGATACCTATGGAAGTGGAAAGCCAACCAGGGATGGAGACGCCTTGCTTACAGCTTGGTGGCTCATATAAAGTCCCACCGTGCGATTTTCGTGCGTTCTTGGTGGATGCAGTTTTGATTTGACCTTAGTGTTTTCCATATACAGGGATGGAGACCAATAGCATGACCTGCTTGTCTCACATAAAGTCCCAAAAGGAAATTAGGGATTTCAAAGGCAGTGTGCTTTACAGGCCATGCCCCATACATAAAATCCCTTCCTATCTATATGCTGCATTCACCAAGGGGATGGAGGTGTAATGATTTTCAGCTGCTCTTTTCCAGTAAGAGGTATTGTACTTAGCTATGGTCATTTTAATTAAATGAATTGTCATTTTTGTTCTTTCTTTAGTATTTTATTAAAAATATACATATTTTTTTTCATTAAATTAACCACTTAAGCCCCGGAGTATTTGGCATTTTGGAATTTTTTTTTTTTTTGCACATATGTTCTGATACCTATGGAAGTGGAAAGCCAACCAGGGATGGAGACGCCTTGCTTACAGCTTGGTGGCTCATATAAAGTCCCACCGTGCGATTTTCGTGCGTTCTTGGTGGATGCAGTTTTGATTTGACCTTAGTGTTTTCCATATACAGGGATGGAGACCAATAGCATGACCTGCTTGTCTCACATAAAGTCCCAAAAGGAAATTAGGGATTTCAAAGGCAGTGTGCTTTACAGGCCATGCCCCATACATAAAATCCCTTCCTATCTATATGCTGCATTCACCAAGGGGATGGAGGTGTAATGATTTTCAGCTGCTCTTTTCCAGTAAGAGGTATTGTACTTAGCTATGGTCATTTTAATTAAATGAATTGTCATTTTTGTTCTTTCTTTAGTATTTTATTAAAAATATACATATTTTTTTTTCATTAAATTAACCACTTAAGCCCCGGAGTATTTGGCATTTTGGAATTTTTTTTTTTTTTGCACATATGTTCTGATACCTATGGAAGTGGAAAGCCAACCAGGGATGGAGACGCCTTGCTTACAGCTTGGTGGCTCATATAAAGTCCCACCGTGCGATTTTCGTGCGTTCTTGGTGGATGCAGTTTTGATTTGACCTTAGTGTTTTCCATATACAGGGATGGAGACCAATAGCATGACCTGCTTGTCTCACATAAAGTCCCAAAAGGAAATTAGGGATTTCAAAGGCAGTGTGCTTTACAGGCCATGCCCCATACATAAAATCCCTTCCTATCTATATGCTGCATTCACCAAGGGGATGGAGGTGTAATGATTTTCAGCTGCTCTTTTCCAGTAAGAGGTATTGTACTTAGCTATGGTCATTTTAATTAAATGAATTGTCATTTTTGTTCTTTCTTTAGTATTTTATTAAAAATATACATATTTTTTTTTCATTAAATTAACCACTTAAGCCCCGGAGTATTTGGCATTTTGGAATTTTTTTTTTTTTTGCACATATGTTCTGATACCTATGGAAGTGGAAAGCCAACCAGGGATGGAGACGCCTTGCTTACAGCTTGGTGGCTCATATAAAGTCCCACCGTGCGATTTTCGTGCGTTCTTGGTGGATGCAGTTTTGATTTGACCTTAGTGTTTTCCATATACAGGGATGGAGACCAATAGCATGACCTGCTTGTCTCACATAAAGTCCCAAAAGGAAATTAGGGATTTCAAAGGCAGTGTGCTTTACAGGCCATGCCCCATACATAAAATCCCTTCCTATCTATATGCTGCATTCACCAAGGGGATGGAGGTGTAATGATTTTCAGCTGCTCTTTTCCAGTAAGAGGTATTGTACTTAGCTATGGTCATTTTAATTAAATGAATTGTCATTTTTGTTCTTTCTTTAGTATTTTATTAAAAATATACATATTTTTTTTTCATTAAATTAACCACTTAAGCCCCGGAGTATTTGGCATTTTGGAATTTTTTTTTTTTTTGCACATATGTTCTGATACCTATGGAAGTGGAAAGCCAACCAGGGATGGAGACGCCTTGCTTACAGCTTGGTGGCTCATATAAAGTCCCACCGTGCGATTTTCGTGCGTTCTTGGTGGATGCAGTTTTGATTTGACCTTAGTGTTTTCCATATACAGGGATGGAGACCAATAGCATGACCTGCTTGTCTCACATAAAGTCCCAAAAGGAAATTAGGGATTTCAAAGGCAGTGTGCTTTACAGGCCATGCCCCATACATAAAATCCCTTCCTATCTATATGCTGCATTCACCAAGGGGATGGAGGTGTAATGATTTTCAGCTGCTCTTTTCCAGTAAGAGGTATTGTACTTAGCTATGGTCATTTTAATTAAATGAATTGTCATTTTTGTTCTTTCTTTAGTATTTTATTAAAAATATACATATTTTTTTTTCATTAAATTAACCACTTAAGCCCCGGAGTATTTGGCATTTTGGAATTTTTTTTTTTTTTTGCACATATGTTCTGATACCTATGGAAGTGGAAAGCCAACCAGGGATGGAGACGCCTTGCTTACAGCTTGGTGGCTCATATAAAGTCCCACCGTGCGATTTTCGTGCGTTCTTGGTGGATGCAGTTTTGATTTGACCTTAGTGTTTTCCATATACAGGGATGGAGACCAATAGCATGACCTGCTTGTCTCACATAAAGTCCCAAAAGGAAATTAGGGATTTCAAAGGCAGTGTGCTTTACAGGCCATGCCCCATACATAAAATCCCTTCCTATCTATATGCTGCATTCACCAAGGGGATGGAGGTGTAATGATTTTCAGCTGCTCTTTTCCAGTAAGAGGTATTGTACTTAGCTATGGTCATTTTAATTAAATGAATTGTCATTTTTGTTCTTTCTTTAGTATTTTATTAAAAATATACATATTTTTTTTTCATTAAATTAACCACTTAAGCCCCGGAGTATTTGGCATTTTGGAATTTTTTTTTTTTTTGCACATATGTTCTGATACCTATGGAAGTGGAAAGCCAACCAGGGATGGAGACGCCTTGCTTACAGCTTGGTGGCTCATATAAAGTCCCACCGTGCGATTTTCGTGCGTTCTTGGTGGATGCAGTTTTGATTTGACCTTAGTGTTTTCCATATACAGGGATGGAGACCAATAGCATGACCTGCTTGTCTCACATAAAGTCCCAAAAGGAAATTAGGGATTTCAAAGGCAGTGTGCTTTACAGGCCATGCCCCATACATAAAATCCCTTCCTATCTATATGCTGCATTCACCAAGGGGATGGAGGTGTAATGATTTTCAGCTGCTCTTTTCCAGTAAGAGGTATTGTACTTAGCTATGGTCATTTTAATTAAATGAATTGTCATTTTTGTTCTTTCTTTAGTATTTTATTAAAAATATACATTTTTTTTTTTCATTAAATTAACCACTTAAGCCCCGGAGTATTTGGCATTTTGGAATTTTTTTTTTTTTTTGCACATATGTTCTGATACCTATGGAAGTGGAAAGCCAACCAGGGATGGAGACGCCTTGCTTACAGCTTGGTGGCTCATATAAAGTCCCACCGTGCGATTTTCGTGCGTTCTTGGTGGATGCAGTTTTGATTTGACCTTAGTGTTTTCCATATACAGGGATGGAGACCAATAGCATGACCTGCTTGTCTCACATAAAGTCCCAAAAGGAAATAGGGATTTCAAAGGCAGTGTGCTTTACAGGCCATGCCCCATACATAAAATCCCTTCCTATCTATATGCTGCATTCACCAAGGGGATGGAGGTGTAATGATTTTCAGCTGCTCTTTTCCAGTAAGAGGTATTGTACTTAGCTATGGTCATTTTAATTAAATGAATTGTCATTTTTGTTCTTTCTTTAGTATTTTATTAAAAATATACATATTTTTTTTTCATTAAATTAACCACTAAGCCCCGGAGTATTTGGCATTTTGGAATTTTTTTTTTTTTTTGCACATATGTTCTGATACCTATGGAAGTGGAAAGCCAACCAGGGGATATCAACCAGATATACAGGGATGGAGACCAATAGCATGACTGCTTGTCTCACATAAAGTCCAAAAGAAATTAGGGATTTCAAAGGCAGTGTGCTTTACAGCCATGCCCATACATAAAATCCCTTCCTATCTATATGCTGCATTCACCAAGGGATGGAGGTGTAATGATTTTCGCTGCTCTTTCCAGTAAGAGTATTGTACTTAGCTATGGTCATTTTAATTAAAATGAATTGTCATTTTTGTTCTTTCTTTAGTATTTTATTAAAAAATACCATATTTTTTTCATTAAATTATACATTAAGCCGGAGTATTTGTCATTTTGGAATTTTTTTTTTTTTTTGACATATGTTCTGATACTAGGAAGTGGAAAGCCACCGGGAT